>NC_089587.1:203999331-204299331 GCF_019320115.1 Miscanthus floridulus | reverse complement strand
GTGTCATTAAATGCCGTTGATAGTGTTCCCTTCCCCTTCTCTGATCTGAGAGCAACTAGAAGCTCCCTTAATGCGAGTCAAGAGTAGCTATACAGGCGTGCATGCACGTCGACGTGTTGAGTGTGAGCTCGATCAATCTCCTCGATCATGGCTTGCTATAGGGCAAGCGCACGCACTGATTCACAGTAAAGTTAAGCGAATATGATCGATCCCCATCTGACTCTGTTTTGGTTTGGCGTTAAAAAAAGTGTTGGTTTAATTCGCACATGACATCGTTTCAAACCTCTCTTACATCCGACTTCAGTAGTACTCATATAGAGGGTGCGTAAACATTTCTAATTTAGATTCTCCCAAGATATGTTTCTATGATTAATCATAATCATTTTATAAAACCATTTGCCCGTTAGGTATGGGGTAGGCCCAGCCCAGGCTTGTGTGGTAAATTAAGGTTGTTGTACATGACCTCAGTTGAGCATTCAGTTATAGACTGCGATCGCAAGTTCGCCGAAGGAGAGGGTGCTGCGAGCAGATTGAACATACAAAGCTCTCCCGCCCGCAGGCCTATTCTAGAAATTATGCTGGCTACGTGACTAATAACCACAAAACGAGCAATGAATCCTCAACGACAAACGAACAAGGGACGGAGCATTTTCGGAGAGTAGACCCTTCAAAAGAAACTTCCTGGCACATATATGAAGGGATAAATTATAATTCCTAAAGAAATCAATATTTTATATAAATCATATAAATAAAAGTTATGTTCCAAAAAACATATGTTTTATGGATAAAGATAAACTTGAATACAAATTATTTCAATTTGTTGCACTTAAAAGGAATAAGTGAAAAATTTCGATTGCTAGTGCAAAGCAAAGACAAGAAATAGAATCAAACGAAACTGCTAGTAGACCGTTTCACATGCGTAGTGTAAAAAGGGGAACTGTTTCTCCTGATTTTTGGATGAAAATGCTACGGCGTATCTTCGTTTGGCACATATTCTTGTGTTTTGCAGTGGAATTGGAACGATTCTGGCAAGCCAAACGGACCCTCAATCATGCCATACGAGTATACAGTAACTGAAGCAGTGAAGCTTGAGTAGGGAAAATTGTATGGGGACGGTCCTTATCAAAAAACCATGAACACCCACCATGGATTTATGACACATGTCTATGTTTATGCATCCAACGTATGAAACTGTTGCTTAAAGGTGGTGGGTAGCATGTCTAGTCGGGGCAAGTGCAATTACTGGTGCTTTTATGTTACTCCTACATGGAAAAGAGTCGAATAGAGATAGGAGATTACTGTCAATACTAACTAGTACCATGTCCATCAGTCATATGCGCCTATATCAATGTCAAGTCCAAAATGGCGAGTGTCGACCCATCACTAATGGCACACTTTAGTGATGGACCTCAATGGTCACCTATCATTGAAGTGTGTCACATATTGCATAGGAAGATACATGACAAATCACTAAAGAAGTCATAAGTGACAATTTACATGACACCGTCACTAGTGACTTAACATAACCCTAGAGCAAAGCTAGGATTCGCACGTCATCATCTTCCCCACAAACAACAAAATACAACAGCATTGCATACACATCGACATATAAACATATATATTACAATTCACATTAGCATCTATAATCACACATATATAGTTTTCACATTACATACTTATTCAAATATCCATGTTTGCGAGCATATACACAAGTCATAAGACTATGAAATAGTTCATTCCTAAGTCAGCTAGTCTTCATGGTTGACATCAACAATCCCAAATACACATATAGTTTCCATATGAATAATTGCATGCATAAAGACACTACCTACAGCAACGAAGGGCAAATCTAATGGAATTCCATAAATAGAGAAATTACTCATGCATGAAAAAGCTTGATATTGCCTTCATAAACCCTTGCCAATTCTATACTAACCATTGTGTACCCAAGTCACATCATGACAAAGCATATAACTTTGCTTAACATAAAATGGGAAGTATCTTGTTGTTCCACCAACAGTCCTACAAAAGAGAGCAAGAATTAAATAGGAATCATCATAGTATACTGAAATCACACTATGCAACAAAATTCACGTCACCAGCCATGACAAATGCATGTGACGTGAGAAATTCATATCATTAAATTCACATCCTCGTTGTGTTTTAGTACTTTGAATTTCAAATAGTAGTAGTCAGGTGAAGGAAACCCATGCTCTTTCCTACAAAATCATTGTAACTGCTCTTTGTCATCTACATAGTTATCAAGTGAATGGATACTAAAGTGAAAGGAGACTAGATGCCTGTGTGACCCAAGAGTGGAGAGGGTGGTGTGATGACTTAAAACTAACCTAGGTTCCCACTAAAACTTTACTTCGATCTAAAACTTGACTTCAAGGTAAACCTAAACCGTGTTATTTAGATGTGCAACTAGGCTTTTGTATCATTTTTATCCATGCACAAAGCAAATTTTGCAACCTAGAGCACATCCTATCAACTAGCCTATCAAGCTCTAAGAAAATAACTAAAGCTACTTCATGAAAGATAAAGGCACACATTGGAGAAGTGTAAATACGAAGTGAGGTGAAGAACAAGAGATGCATAAGCTCTTGGCACATAGATGTATCATCTATCTTGTAGTACCAGCGGGCAAACACACCAACCCTAGTCCATCTTGGAGCTTCACAAAAAGGTATGTGTATGGTCACCAATCTTCTCCCCAATCAAGATAATGAGTTCGCCATGAAGTCTCCCACCAAGCTAGATAAGCAACTTGCCACACAAAGGCAAGTCTCATGTCAACCTACCATCCAAATAACTTGACATAGTCTTCACTACAGAACTTCTCTAGAAAAGAATGGTATCCTCCTCGTCCAAACAAGTTTCCATCACTGCTCCACACAAAGAGGCTCAACAACATAACCGGTGAGACACACAAGGATCAACTACATCATCCTCCAAATAGGTTTCTACCAGGGATTACAAGGGTGGTTATATAGCGAAACACCTCCTCATACCCTCTCATCGAAGGCCTAATATTGTACTATTCACTCTGACAACGTGATAATGGCCTTGTATTGATAAATTTGGTCCTTCTATGGACTCATACTCTAGTGCATTCTCGTTGTCTTCCTTTGCTATTATTGCACTCTACCGTGCAATACTCCTCTCAGGATATTTCTTCAAGCATCAGACTATCTGATCTTTGTTTGTTTTACTTTTGTCTTCATCTACTCTTCATGGCAGTGGTGGATTCAGGATTCAAAACCAAATGGGGCTAAGCTTGTTGATTTTAAATCAATTAGCACAATTAGTATATATATAATTATAAATTTTACGAAAGGGCAAAATGTACATTTGGGGAAAAAATTTGTGGGGCCAAGTGGCACCACAGCTTGTACCTGGATCCGGCACTGCTTCATGGCATCTTATCATATATACGAAACTATCCTCACCCATATATAATGATTGAAACATGAGGTTATGTATAAGCCTAGATGGAGGATCATTCTGTTTAATCAAACCAAAGGAGGAACCACCTACATCAATTGGTAGACCTTTAACAATTACATATTTTTCAAATTGTGAGTTTATCATTTTACATCAACTTAAGTGTTATACTATGGTGAATATCTTTTGGGGGGTAGTAGTGGGGGCGCGACGATGCCACATTGGAGGCTGGTATATACTGGCATCAAACATGAGCCACCACATGATTTTGTAGTGGACAACACGACACGCCCCTCCACACACACACACACACTGATGGATATAGATATACTGCTACCATTAACCATAGTCGATCCCTAAGGGTCTATTTGTAGAGCTCCTCCTGTCTTGATTGTTTGTGCGAAGTGATTTTCCTAAGATAAGTGATTCTATGGTTGAGTGTGATCCTCTAGGATAAGAATTGATTTTATGCTGGAAGTAAATCCAGAGAAGCTAGTTCAGCCCCTAAACACTAACTAGTTAATTTTAGAGAATTACTTTATAGAATCAACATAGAACCACTTTTTATAATTTACTATTTGGTAGAGGTTCTCCCAAATTCATAACCTAGAAACTACTTTGGAATCTCTGAAAAAGGATGAAAAACAATCAAGTATGTAATGCATGTATGAACTAATAATAAGTAGTATAATTCATCAAGTTACGAGATACAAAACATAATGTCCTGCAGTATGAGCTGATAAGTAGTATAATTCATCAAATTACTCCCTTCGTCTTAAAATAAACACATCTCCTTTCTCGAGTAGACAATTTTTTAAAGTTTAACTAGGTTCATAGAAAATAGTATCAATATTTTTATCTCCAAATAAGTTTATTATGAAAGTACGGTATATATTTCAAGATCAATCTAATGATATTTATTACACGACATAAATATTAATATTTATTGTATATATCTAATCAAATTTTAAAAGTTCAACTTCTCAATAAACGAGTACACACTTATTTTGAAACGGAGGAGTACAAGATAAAAACAAAACATAAGCTACTTAACCGTAGCTGGTTGAGGACTGTGTGTATAGTTCGGGCAAGTGCAACTACTGAGTACTGATTCTTTTGCTTAGTCACTCCAGTTGGTTAAGTCTGCTATTATACCAGTGAAAACGCTGTTACTGCTAAATCTAGAGTTTTTTACTGATTCATATGTGGGAGGATAGGCAATTAATGCGGCAAGATTACGGCATTAATGGCGCCCGTGCCAGCCAAGGCTGCTCGATCAATTAATCCAGTCATGTGGAGTTCATTAATGAAGGCAACTTGGTTTACCTTCCTGGCCAACTTGGGAGTTGACGTGATCTTATTCCTGGCCTGTCCTGTCCTGCATGCACGCGCAAGTGCAAGTGCTCCCTCCACCCTCGTCCATCGATCCATCTCTAGGATTCCACTGCAACAATGGCGGATGCAGCAATGACCAGCTGGGAAGAATCAGGGAGAAATGAACCGACCAGCAGCAGACATAAAACTAAGCGTGCAGCTCGCTATGTTATTCATGGAGCGTGCGGCATGCGGCATATGCCTGCCTCAGGGATGCACACGTGCATCGCTGACATTTGAGGCTGAGCCTAGGACAACGCCCGCACGCGTGAACGATCCACTACACCGTCGGTAACTGTCAGTTGTTCCACTTACCGGTCAGCACACTGTAGCAATGCAAGTTTGCTGCAGTAAAGTCAAAACCTCTTTTTTCGAAAGGGATGGCAAAAGCTTGGCTATGATTTATATTAGACGAAGAAAATAAAAATACAAGTGTCGGTCCAGTTCTTTGAGTGAAAACCGGCCCAAAAACCACCAACTAAGAGAGTGCGCCACTCGACTACATGCTAAACCTTAAGCCAACTTGGTCGAAAACGACCTAACTATCAACTCGACTAAACCGACGACTAGCTAACCACTAGGGCAACTAGGAACAACTCCAGCTAAGAAAAAAAAACTAGCAAAGCACCAAGCACCAACACCCTTGGAGAAGCGCCATGGCAGACGACAAGAGATCACCGGCGGAAACTGGATATCCTAGTAAAGCCTTCAAGAAGAAAACGACGCAAGAGCGTTGACAAGCTAGACCGATGAGATGACGAGGGAAGGTTTTCACATGCAAAATCCAGCACAGAAAGGAGGAGAGGTAGAAAAGGACACCTCCAACAAGAAAAACTCTTCTGGTTTGGAATGGAGAAAGTATTTTGCGAAGAACTAGTACTCCTAAGTTCGTGAAGAGTAACTAAACTATGGTACAGTAAGGATGCTAGCTCCTTGCTTAGCTTCTCAGGTTTATCAAAATGATATGTATTTTGAAGGTCTATGGCAAAAATGGGAGATGAGGAGCATTAGTAGAACATATTATTTTATTATAGAAAGTTCTTGACTTACCCTATCTGTACATGACTCATAGATGTAGAGTTGGTTTGTCTGGATCTGAAGCATATAATTCAATGCCCAAAATGTCAAACCTTGAGGCAAATCATTAGTGGGGCATATCTTCGTTTCTTGCTGCTAGTATATGCTAGTTTTACATATACTGTGTGGTCTATGAACAGAAATGGCCTTGCCGGCTAATTAGCATACCTAATTCATCCTAATACTATAGTCGTGTTAATTTGGGCCCTTCTTGTGGCTGACAGACTGGGCTTTTGATAGTAGGTTCATGGGCTGAAGTGTTAGTTTTTACTTCAAGGATTTGTGAAATGTTGGCTTACTAAATAATCAGGTTTGCGTAATAACTTGTTAGTTGCTGCATTACAAATCCATAGCATCTGTGGATGTACAGTAGAATTGAATTACAGTATCATACGTAGCTTGACCATAAAACACTAAATTTTGGTGGGAGTTTGTGGTCTACGCTGGTCTTTATGGCTAAATCGGAATGGCATTGTGTTTGATAAACAAAAGATATAATCATTTATGTAGGTTTTATTCAAGGCCACGTAGGTGGAGAATTGAAAAGTTTTGCGAAATGTTTGCCGCGCTTGGACACCACAATGGAGAATTGCCTGTGTCGAATCTAGCAAGTTGGTAGCTGCTATTTTTTTCGCGACCATGCCATAGCACATTTTTCATTAAGAGAAAATAGAGTTAACAAATTACAAACCTACTGCTGGTAACGAGGGTCACCGAATAGCAGGAATCCGAGAGGAGAACCAAGGCGAAATTACACAGCACATTGCGTATTGTGATGCTCTGCACCCTGCAGTAATGTTCCCAAATTCAGCTCCCAGTGGACGGAGCTAGTTCACAATTAACATCATTATTAAAGTAGCAGTAGTCATGCTGTGCACACTCATGAATGCTGGCTCAATTGAATCATCTGATAAAAATTCGCCAACGCTTTGTAGAATCGATCAGCTAATTCGAGTAGTTAGCTAACGGGGCTACGTACTTCGCACCTTGATTAATTGATGCAGAATTTATGAAGCTAATAGCGTAATCTATAGCGGTGTAACCGGTCAACCAATATAGTAGTAATATTATGAGTTTATTTGATCATTTGCGATGCGGCGAAACAAGCTATCTCATCGGCATCACATCTCCGCATCAGTGTCATGAGGTTGATCTCTCCAGCTCGGTCCAACGGCCGAGTTGGGCCTTGACCTCACGCCCTGATCGAGGGCGCCCAACCCTACATGGTTGGTGGGCCCCGTTGTACTACGCTATAAAGAGAGGTGGAGGCCGGCGGCTCTCAGTACGAGGTTCACCGTGAGCCGCCACACCCACCGACAAACTCAATCCGATCTAGTGAGAGGCGCAGCCAGCGACAGGAAGCTCCACTGCCGTCTTCACCGCCGCCTCTGCACCACCACTGCACTGCGACTGACCTCAGCACCGTCACCACGACACCACCGACCCGGACCGCATCACTTTCGCCATGGCTACGTCAAGTTCTTCCTCCAAGCCCCTGGATGGTCGGTGGCATTTCACCTCCCTTCCTCTCTCTGCTCTCCCCCCCCCCCCCCTCTCTCTAGATCATGTGCTAGGAAGTTTTTATCCCGTATGTAAGGTGGTTCCCGCTAGATCTATGTCTAGGTGATCCACAATGTCTATCATTGGTATCGGTTGAGCCTTACATAGTGTGTAGATCTAGATCAGGGTAGAAAGTAGAAGGAGATAAACGAATTTCGATTTGGATCGAAACCCTAACCCTAACCCGAGATGAGAAGTAGACAGGGGGCTTACTTGCCCTCGAGCCACCGCTTGATGACTCCTCGTAGGCGTGCGGGCCACCGTCGTCGTGCGGGAAGGTGAGGCCCGAGCTGCCGCTCATTGCCGAGACGCCGACGTGCGGGTGCAGGTTCAGGGCGCCGACATGGGGCCGCTCGACGGCGGCGCGCTCTCCCTCTGGGGAGCCCGCGCGCCGACGAGAGGGCCCACAGCGGCACCGACTCTTTCTCTGGCCGTCACGGACTGTCGTCGCGCCACCGCCGTCGTTCTTTCACACGGGTGCGGCGCTAAGAGAGAAAGGGGAGGAGGAGAATGAAGCTAGGGCTAGGGGAGGGTCGGCAACGGCGGGTTTTTGTTACGTTGAGACGTGCGGACAACCATCGGATCAGATCCGACGATCGACGTTGATCGGGCAGCTTTTGGCCAAGGCGGTGAAGAGGTTTCCTAGCCCAGGCCCAGGTTGCGGCCTGGGCACGGGGAGTGGCGTGCGCGGGGCTGGTCAGGCCATTTTTAGCGGCTAGGCTGCGGGCCGAGCACGGCGCACGCGAGCGACTGGGCCGCGGGCCCTTTCTCGAGCTGGGCCAAACGCACAGTAGATCTAAGTTTTATGTTTTATTTTAAGTTTTATAATTTTTAGAAGCAATTTTGAAGAATTTTATTAAGTTTAGATGTTTCAATCTTTGCTCAAATTTGAACCAACGGGAAAATTTATTCAGAGAATAGATAAGTACTAATGAAATGCTTCTGATAATATTATTTTAAGATTATTTTTTCATGTTTCCACTGCAAAGTTGATGTTTATTATCTTCTAATTAAATTCGAACCAACGGGAGGATTTAATTTTAAAGAGCAGTTATAGTATTCAGAAAATTATGATATTGTTATTTTTCTTACCAATATTGATAATAGCAATATTATACTTTTTTTATTCATGAGTTTTTTCATGCATTAGTTCTATTTTTGCCCAATGGTGATGTAGAATTAATGTAGAAACATATTGTATGTTTTAATTTTGACCAACGTTAAATTACAACATGCAATTATTATGCCATGTTTTCTCACTTTCTCTGATGATGTTTTCAGGACTCAACCCTATGGCATTTATCTCACACATTCCGCCACTTGAAAGGGGCAACTATCGCGTATGGCGAGAGAAGTATGAGTTGGCACTTGCACTGTCCGAGAATGACCTAGTACTTACCTCTCCAAGTCCTACAGAGCCAGTGGATCCAGCGAGGGTAGAGAAGGAAACTGATGCTGATTTCACTGCTCGGCAGCGAGATCATGCAGAAGTGAGAATGAAATACGATCTTGATCATAAGAAGTGGGACATTTCGAACCACAAGTGCTTGATGGTGCCTAAGTCCACCATTTCAGATGCAATAAGGGGATCAATCCTAGATTGAGACACCACCACCAAGTATCTCAAGAAAGTGGAGAGTCAGTTTACTGGCTCTTCAAAGGCTTATGCAAGCACCCTGATTAAGAAATTATTCAATGAGAAATACTCTGGTGGAGGGATAAGAGAGCACATATTAAAGATGAGCAACACGACATCCAAGCTCAAGCCAATAGATTTGGGGCTCAAATATGAGTTCCTGATTCATTTGATTTTTACTTCTTTGCCTAAAGAGTATGAAACTTTTATTGTTAATTACAATATGCAGCCCGATAAATGGGACATTGAGAAGCTCATTGCCATGTGTGTGCAAGAAGAGGAGAGGCTTAAAAGCTCACATGGTGACTCTGCAAACCATGTGAAGGACTATAAAAAGAAGAATTTTAACAAGAATGCCAAACCTAAAGGGAAAGCCCCTCAGAATGATCACCATTAGAAGAACAACAATATCCAAGTTGACAAGGATCAATGCAAATCGTGCAAGAAGCATGGACATTACCAGAAGGACCATCCCAATTTCCTAAAGAGCCTTTTGAAGAGAGGTGAGGACACTATTACATTCATAGATGAGTCATTGTATTTAAGTTATTCAAAATATACTTGGTGGATTGACTTAGGTGCAACTATTCATGTTGCAAATTCATTACAATGATTCTATACGAGGAGGACCTAGTAAAGAGGAGAAAGAAGAATTAAAGTGACAAATGGAGTTGAAGCTGAAGTTGAAGCCATTGGAGATCTCTCTTTAAATTAGATGATGGTTTTGTACTTCAGCTTTCAGATGTCCTTTATGTACCCTCTTTGTGTAGAAATTTGATAAGTGTTTCATGTCTAGACGATGATGGATATTATTGCTATTTTGGTAATGGCAAATGTCAAATTGTGTTTAATAATAAGTGTGTTGGTCTTGCCTTCCGACAAGACAACTTTCTAAGAATGTGAATGTTGTGAGCACTGAGAATGAGAATGCAAGAAATAAGTGAAAGAGAGTTTATGATGTATCATCGAAATTATGGCACTGTCGTTTAGGCCATATTTTGAGGGGAAGAATAGAGCGATTGATTAAGAAATCAATTCTTCCGCCATTAGAATTTTTAGATTTAGAACAATGCATTGATTGCATAAAAGAAAAGTATCTTAAGAAAATAAAGAAAGATGACAAACAAAGCGTAGGAATTTTAGAAATAATTCACACAGACATCTGTGGTCTTTTTCCTGTGAAGAGTGTGGATGGTTATAATTCATTTATAACATTCATAGATGATTATTCTCGTTATGGCTATATTTATCCAATTAAGGAAAGATCAGAAACATTGGATAGATTTAAGATATTTAAGGCTGAAGTAGAAAATAAGAACAATTTAAAGATTAAGATAGTAAGATTCGACCGTGGGGGGAGTACTACGGTCGACACACCCCATATGGCCAAGTTCCTAGACCTTTTGCAAGGTTCTTACAGGAAAATAGCATACTTGCCCAGTACTCTACACCGGGTGAGCCTCAGCAGAATAGAGTAGCTGAAAGACGCAACCATACCTTAATGAATATGGTAAGAAGTATGATAAGTTACTCTACTCTAACAATAAATTTATGAATGGAGGCATTAAAAACCGCCATTCATATTCTTAATCAAGTGTCAAACAAGTCGGTGCCCAAAACACCATATGAGTTGTGGACAGGAAAGGAACTCTCACTTAACTATTTACATGTGTGCGGCTATGGGGGTATGGCCCCCGGTATCCACAAGACAAGACATGGGCCGCACCATCAGAGGTGGCCCAGCCCACAAGATCAAGGCGTGCACGGCGCTGCTCAGCGTGCACCGCAAGATATTGTATAGTACCAAATATGCTACTTTACTTGTAACCCTACCCCTCCAGAGTATATAAGGAGAGGCAAGGGTCCCCTAGTGGACACGATCCATACATCTCAATGCAATATATCAGAACACAGGATGTAGGTATTACGTCATACTGACGGCCGAACCTATCTAAATCTTGTGTCTTGGTGCTTGTATTACCATCTCGCTCCTGATCTCGCTCACCTCTACGACAAATCTACCATCATGGGATACCCCTCGGTGGACTATCGAGCATCTTTTATCGACAGTTGGTGCGCCAGGTAGGGGTGTGCGCTTGATCCATGGCGAGCCAGATGGACCTCAAATCAACAACGCGTTCTCATCAACAATCTCGTGGAGATCCATGTCAGTCCACGACGACGATTCATCGCTGGCTACACCAACCCCCGTGATAGTAGATCTGATCTCGGAACCACCTCTGAGGTCGTCTTCACCAACAACTCACCCCCCGCCAGGTGCTCGCCGTCAACGCCAACCAGATAACGCCATACGTCACCGACCAAACTTTATGTCTAATGCTAAGTCATGTTTTAATATTCTTCTAAATATTCTCCAATCTCCGTATATCCCCATGATGTTTCTCCGAGTTGTTTTTTCTATGTTTGCTCTCCAAACGATTTTTCGAACCCCCGAACAGTCCTATTGATGCTCGAACGCCTCTAGAGACGGCCCTGTCTCCGGCTCCTCCCTACACGTGCATGAGCGTCTACCCTCTGCGTTATGGGTGGTCGGCAGCGGCTCCTTAGCGATGCTTGTTCCTCCTACATGTGCATGAGCTCCACGCTCCGCATTACGGTTAACAGGCTAGCTAGGGCTAGAGACTCAGCTACACACTAACTATTCGGACAGTTTATATTAAATACATCTTCGATCCAACTGATCGCCAAGCTACATACGCTATTTTTTTTCTCCGGAGTTCATATATTTTTACATCATGTACTACCCGTTCTACATGTTTGTATTGCAGGATCATCGTCCAAGTGATCGGACCACCTGGTCCTTGGACTTCTCCATCGATCAACTAGTCAGACCGATAGGTTCATGGACTTCGTCGCTAACCAGCTGATCGGACAGTTCACCGGTCACTTCTACTCAATGCTCACTTCGCCGCCGACTAGTTGACCAGACTGTTCATCGCTCGTGCTTCATCGCCAGCTACGCCGGTTACTCCTCGGTGCTTGGATTCTTCGTGCTCAAGGACTAAGTGGGCACACTTCACTGCACGGACGTCGCTAGCTACGCCGGGGACTCCTCGGTGCTCGAACCTCACCAGCTACACTAGGGACTCCTCGCTCCTCGATGCTCGGACATCGCCAGTAACGCCAGGGACTCCTCGCTCCTCGGTGCTCAGACATCGCCCGCAATGCCGGGGACTCCTCGCTCCTCGATGCTCGGTCATCGCCAGCGACGTTGGGAACTCCTCGCTGCTCAGATATCGCCAGCTGCGCCGAGGACTCCTCGGTGGTCGGACGTCGCCAGCTACGCTAGGAACTCCTCGCTGCTCGGATGTCGCCAGCTGCGCTGAAGACTCCTCGGTGCTCGGACCTCACCAGCAACGCTGGGGACTCCTCGGTGCTTAGTCATCGCCAGCAATGCTGGGGACTCCTCACTCCTCAGTGCTCGGTCATCGCCAGCGATGCCGAGGACTCCTCGCTCCTCGGTGCTCGGTCATCGCCAGCAACGCCAGGGACTCCTCACTCCTCGGTGCTCGGACATCGCCAGCAACGCCAGGGACTCCTCGCTCCTTGGTGCTCGGTCATCGCCAGCGACATCGGGGACTCCTCGCTCCTCGGTGCTCGAACATCGCCAGTGACATCGGGGACTCCTCGCTCCTCGATGCTTGGATATCGCCAGCGACGCTAGGGACTCCTCGCTCCTCGGTGCTCGAACATCGCTAGCGACACCGAGGACTCCTCGCTCCTCGATGCTCGGACATCACCAGCGATGTCGGGGACTCCTCGCTCCTCGGTGCTCGATCATCACCAGTGACGCCGGGGACTCCTCGCTCCTCAGTGCTCGATCATCGCCAGCGACGCTGGGGACTCCTCACTCCTCGGTGCTCGGACATCACCAGCGACACCAGGGACTCCTCGCTCCTCGGTGCTCGGTCATCGCCAACGACGCCGAGGACTCCTCGCTCCTCGGTGCTCGAACATCACCAGCAACATCGGGGACTCCTCGCTCCTCGGTGCTCGGATATCGCCAGCAACATCGGGGACTCCTCGCTCCTCGGTGCTCAAACATCGCCAGCGACGTCGAGGACTCCTCGCTCCTCGGTGCTCGATCATCGCCAGCGACGCCGGGGACTCCTCGCTCCTCGGTGCTCAGTCATCACCAGCAACACCGGGGACACCTCGCTCCTCGATGCTCGGACATCACCAACGATGTCGGGGACTCCTCGCTCCTCGGTGCTCGAATATCGTCAGCAACGTCGGGGACTCCTCGGTGCTCCTTTGGTGTTCGGATCTTGTTACATCTCATCGGTGTGCTATCAAGTTGCTTTGTGTGTTTGGATTAGGGTGCTGATCTTGGGCAGCACGTCTGGGTTCTTGATATGCGCATGTCAGACGACGTTGGCAAGCTTTTAGACTTCTTTTTCTTTGACCCTGCTATAAGATTCATTCTTCATCTTTCAGCAGGCTCGAGGACTAAGTGGGCACACTTCACCTTACGATGAATGTGCTTGTTCTCATCTAGAGGCTATGCCTGGGGACTGGCTACCTGCTCGGCTAGTCTTCTACTTTTTGACTCTGGCACCACATGACTACGTCGCCTACTGTCAGGCTCGGGGACTAGCTGTGGGGGTATGGCCCCTGGTATCCACAAGACAAGACATGGGCTGCACCATCAGAGGTGGCCCAGCCCATAAGATCAAGGCGTGCACAGCGCTGCTCGACGTGCACCGCAAGATATTGTATAGTACTAAATATGCTACTTTCCTTGTAACCCTACCCCTCCAAAGTATATAAGGAGAGGCAGGAGTTCCCTAGTGGACACGATTCATACATCTCAATGCAATACATTAGAACACAGGATGTAGGTATTACGTCATACTGATGGCCGGACCTGTCTAAATCTTGTGTCTTGGTGCTTGTATTACCATCTCGCTCCTGATCTTGCTCACCTCTACGACAAATCTACCATCGTGGGATACCCCTCAGTGGACTGCTGAGCATCTTTTGTCAACAGGGGCTGTTCAGCTAAGGCTAAAGTCTTTAACCAAAACATAGGGAAGCTAGACTCCAAGACAGTCAGTTTTCATTTCATTGGCTATCTAGAAAAGTCAAAAGGTTATCGCTTCTATTATCCTGACAAACATACAAAGTTTGTAGAAATAAGACACGTTATGTTCTTGGGGGATGATATGGTCAGGGAGAGCATGGTAGTGTGAGAAATTAACCTAGAGGAGAAGCGGATACATGTGCCTACTCCGATGGTTCAGGAGCCATTCTTCATGCTACCTGTTGTTGCTGCACCAACAATGCAAGACACTGTAGTAACAGCATGTGTTGTTAGTTCTCCCATGGCGACAATGAATGAACATGAGGAACCTATCCTTCTTAATCTTGTAGAACCTGTTGTCACACATGAGGAAGAGCAACAGTAGCCTCATATTGAACAAGCATCAACTAACGAGGCCCCTAGAATGTCTCAAAGAGTTAGGAAATCAGTCAATCCTGATGACTACGAAGTCTATGAATGTGAAGAATCTCAAATGGAGGGTGATCCCACCTCATTTGAAGAAGCCATGAGAAGCGCTCGCTCATCAAGGTGGCTTGAAGCCATGCAAGATGAAATAAGATCAATGAATACCAATGTGTTTGGGACTTAGAAACAATTCCTAAAGGAGCCAAGACAGTAGGCTGTAAATGGGTCTACAAAACTAAATATAACTCCAAAGGGAATGTAGAAAGATTTAAAGCGTGACTTATGGTGAAAGGCTTCACGCAAAAAGAAGGCATAGATTACAATGAGACATTTTCTCCAGTCTTATGTAAGGATTATTTTAGAATTATAATGGCGGTTGTAGCACATTACGATTTAGAATTACATCAGATGGATGTAAAGATGGCATTCCTAAACAGGGATTTGGAGGAAAATATTTACATGGCACAACCAAAAGGTTTTGTTGTGGAAGGAAAAGAACGTATGGGATGCCGCCTGAAGAAATCCATCTATGGATTAAAACAAGCATCAAGACAGTGGTATTTAAAGTTTGATAGTACAATAAGGAAGTTTGGGTTTTAAGAAAATGTAGAGGACAATTACGTTTATGCAAAGTTCAAGAATAGAAAATACATTTTCCCAATCTTGTATGTGGATGACATCTTACTCGCTATTAGTGATGTTAATCTACTACTAGAAACAAAGAAGTTCTTGTCCTTGAATTTTGATATGAAGGATCTCGGTGAAGCTTCGTTCATTCTAGGAATAGAGATTCACCGAGATAAAAGAAATAGGGTTTTAGGATTATCACAAAAAGCATACTTAGAAAATGTTCTAAAGAAATACATTATGCAAAATTATAAGCCTTCACCTGCTCCCATAGTCAAGGGTGATAGATTTGGAGAATTCCAATATCCTAGGAACCAATATGAGATCGATCAAATGAAAGCGGTTCCATATGCTTCAGCTGTCGAAAGTTTACAATATGCTTGTGTGTAAACGCCCTGACTTAGCGTTTGTTACCGGGTTACTTGGTAGATATCAGAGTAATCCAGGAATAGAACACTAGAGACTAGTAAAGAAAGTTTTGCGTTACTTGCAAGGCACAAAAGACCTCATGCTAACATATAGAAGATCTGATTCCCTACACATAGAGGGGTATTCAGATTCAGATTATGCGTGAGATGATAGAAAGTCCACATCAGGATATATTTACTCTCACGGGAGGAGCTATATCATAGAAAAGCTCCAAGCAAATTGTCACTACATTGTCTACGATGTATGTCGAGTTTGTAGCATGTTATGAGGCCACAGGGCAGGTGAATTGGCTGAAGAAGTTCATGCTTGGGTTGAAAGTGGTAGACAACATACATAAGCCACTCAAGTTATACTGCAATAATAATTCAGCAGTATGTTATGCTCACAACAATAAGTCAAGTGATGCTGCCAAACACATTGACATAAAGTATTATGTTGTGAAAAACAAAGTCCGGGATCATATAATTAGTCTTGAGCACATAAGTACAGAAAAGATGCTCGTGGATCCGCTTACAAAAGGCTTACCACCTAACGTGTTCAGAGAACACTTAGCCGACATAGGTTTAAGGGAAAGCCTATGATTCCTAGATAATAAGAGCCTAGTTAAGAATCTATTTCAAAACAGAGAGGTGCATTGTAGTTGTTAATCTAATAGCACTGACCGTGATAATGAGGCACGCTCTATGCACTGATCTGTGATGGAATAGGAAAAAGATAAAGTAAGTTAAGTTTAAGTAATAAGATGAGATCAAGGGGGAGATTGTTAGTGTTGATCTCTCCAGCTCGGCCTAATGGCCGAGTTGGGCCTTGACCTCGCGCCCTGATCAGGGGCGTCCAACCCTACATGGTTAGTTGGCCCCCGTCGCATTGCGCTATAAAGAGAGGTGGAGGCCGATGGCTCTCAGTACAAGGTTCACCATGAGCCGCCATACCCACCAACAAACCTAATCCGATCTAGTGAGGGGCGCAGCCAGCGATGGGAAGTGTAACACCCTTAGTGTTATCCTATAAATTATTTACTAAAACATGTCATGAGCATCATATTTATGTGTTAATGCATGTAATAAAGAGTGTAGATCAATTTCTGTAACCCAAAACGATCAACGGAAATACGAAATGAAAGTTAATTCAATAGTCATGTTATATCACTTAAGGTTTAAAACCAATTTTTATTAAGCAAAAATGCTATAGAACATGTATGTGATACTTAAATAAAGTTGGAAGTCTGAGGATTGTAGTTGACGGTGAAATACTTGGTGTAGAGAAATAATTGGGTTAAGTACAAATTTCAATAGCTTGAAAATGCAACTAGAAATAGAAATCCAATTAAAACTTAGAAAATTTCTTGAACTTTGGAAAGGGTAGACATTGCTTTGTTCTTCAATTTTTGTAGAAAAAATTAGTTAAGAAGTAGAGTAGTGTCATGGCCTGTTTTAGTAGCCTAATGTACCCTCTAAAGTATGGTGAAGATTGTTTGGGTGTTTGACCAATCGATTAGTTGTTTTGGATGCTTTAAAAAGCGTGCATGGCACGTCCTCGGTCAGTTTCCTCGCGTAGGCACGGTCACCATGTCCTGGAGCCACGTCAGCCACCCATGTGCCTACGCGTGTAGCTATGCCCAGCCGGCCGCTGTGGCCGACAGCCCTGGTGCGTAGCTACCCCACCTCACTATCGCGCTACAACTCCGCCTCTAGCTCCCAACCGAGCCGCGCCATCAATCTGGCATGGAGGGGTCACATCCATTCAATTCTTCGCACTCGTGGGTGCGCCTGGTCGCCAATGTCTCAACCGCCACCTCACTGCTTTGATTTGCATCACGACGTGCTCCAATTTGGAGTTCCCCTCCGCCATGCCATTAAGGCCGGGACTGGCCATGGCCGAGGGCAGCCACCCATCGCTCCACCCCTTGTTAATCCATCTACACCACGAACTCCGCCTCCACCTCCACTTCACCCTGCGCACCTCACTTGCACCTCACTACACCACAACACTAAGATTAGCGATGGACGGTCTGACGCTAAAAGCGGCTACAGCGACAGACAATCTGACGCTAAAAAGTTATAGTGACAGACTTATGCAGACGTTGTAAGTCCCGTCGCTAAAATCTTTAGCAATAGACAGTACTTTTAGCGACAGATAGTCCATTGCCTTGAATATTTATAGCGACAGATAGTCCATTGCTGTTTTTTAGCGATAGATGCTCTGCTACCAAGCATATACCGACAGATCATCCAATAATGTATGTGTTTATAGCGACAGACTGTTTAACAGGACAATATAAACATACAAAAAAATAAATACAATTTTTAACACATATGAAACCAATATTCAAGCTTAATATATTGTCACATGTCACATGGAGGTTAATACATATAATATCCAATTTGTCTTGTACACCATATTTTTGTGTATATCACATCCAGCAAAGTCAAGCACTAAAAGAATTACATGAATGGATATCTCAGCAAGCAATACTAGTACTTTATGTTTCACAATCCTAAGGTTTGTGCACACCATCATTTCTAGGAACTCAAAAACCAAAAGAAATGACTTGCCAAAACTAGAGCACATCCATCAAGTTATTTGGCGAATCATTTTCCAGAAACTCAAGCCAAAAGGCTAGTGCCTAGCACTTTCTGAAAAATATAACCATGTAATCAGCAAATGTAGATAAGTTATGTAAAACTGATGTACAGTATATATGAGTCTTATAATTAGTCAAGTATAGACAATCATTGTCAAGCCATCTAAGCACTCGACCAGACATACTTTTCTTGGGGTAAAGAGGGAAACAATTAGCGCCTAAGTGCGACAAATGTCTATAACCCATTTAACTTTCAGTCAAGTTTAACTTTCAACAGTAAATTATCACATCAACTTTTAGTCATTTGATCCTTTATGTAGCTAGCAGTGCAGTCATAGAACTTTTAAAAATGTATACTTGGTTACAAATTTAGGTCAGATTTCAGCATTATGTTTTATGTTTGTGCTTATAGATCTGGTTTGTGCTTAGCAGTAATTTTAGCTAAGAGAAAAAGGGCAGAGCAGCTCTGCTCTTATTTAGATAAACAAAACTCTAGTTGTAGAACTGCATGTGTTGCTCACATTATTGGTTACTGGATGGACTTTGGAACCATTGTACTACTCTGCTACAGCTATCGCTAGGTTTGTCCACAGTTTGAATGTAAATTTTAGAGACATACCTGCAGTGCCCTTGAGAGGTCCAGATGCCATCTTGCAAACTTTCATTTATCACAAATATGTTTAATTAGGAACATTGGTCATGCATCATAGATCAGCACCTAATACATGTATTAAGAAAGAAAAATTGCTCTCATACAACACCAGTGCCTCCCAACCAGATCCACGCCTCCTACAGTTGCCACTGCCAAATCTAGCCATCCCCAACGAAGCCACCACCACAACTAAGAAACAGATAGACATAGGCATTATCTAGACACCCCTTAATTGCCAAGCAGTCTTTGCATGAAGATTCTAAATTTATCAAAAAACATGGGAAAGACAAACACCTATTGTTAAATTTTTAGTTACATGCCATAACCAGATTAAAATTTTCAAACCTATGGATTCTAGAGCTATCATATAAATGGGTGGTCCTGAAATGCAAGAGTATTGTGCTACCATTTGTAGTCTATAAGCAGGGTACAATGGTGGTACAGAGCTAATAATGAAATGTATGTGCACCTTAAGACATGTAAAGACTAAAGAGATAATCTAGTTCCTCTGTCTACCAAAAGCATCACCTTCCAAGGATGCGATCACGTCCCAAAAAAAGTAACCAGATCAAAGGATGCAAATGACTAAGCAGATATCACTGAGTTTCTATGAAATATAAAGGGAAGACTCAGAACTTTCAGTTCTTCACTACTAGTCTGAACAACATGGATTCTCAAATAAAGTCAGAAGAGTATATAAATGAAAGTGTGCTTTTGGTGCTGCCCTGCACTACAGACTAGTCGATAATCAAGCACAATGCTCAAACAGTACATGACATCATATTAACAACCAATTGTGATGCAGAGTAAACCAGAGAATATGTAACAGAGGCTGCAGTAAGACAATCATCAATACTAACTAGTATTGAGTGTGTACCTGGAATGCTTAAATTTGTTGGGTGCAGCCAAGACGGCCTTGATGTAGCTGGTCTGCACCTTGTTCTATCGTTAATGAACCAGCTTTGTTATGATCATTAACAAGCAGGGAGGAATAGTAAGCGACACAGGGATCCTTTCCAACGCCAGCTGCCACTAGGAGACATCTCAGAGCTACTAGCAGAAGGCCAGAAGATGTTCTCGCCTCCCCGCTTGAAAAATGAGAATAATATATAGTGCGAACTGCTAAATAATGGAATAATATACTAACATTTGCTTCTATATGTTGCCCATTTAATCACTAAATCTTTTGAATAGCTACAGATTCAAAATAATCATTGAATCTGAGGCTAGAAAAAATCAGCAGTAGAGCTACCACAAGAATAATCCATTAACAAGCATTGGTACAGAAGCATATGCAATTAAATATTGGCAGCTGGTGACATGCAACTCCAGAAAAATTATTCATGAATAATGCTTATGTATATGCTTCAGAAACTATCACCAATGGCAGCGCGTCGAGTTGAAGATTGGGTTATATGCTCGCTTGTTCACCTCCACCTAAATAACCATGTTCACTCTCAAAAACTGCTAGAAAGAATTTTAAGCCGAAAGTGGCTCAAACATGTATTTAATAATTTATGTGAAAGTCGTTGCTGCAGCCTATAATTTTATTTATTTATTTCTGTTCTTTGAACAGATCAAAGTGAATCAACTTCGGATGTGGAAAAGATGGTAATGACTAGGATATGTAGAGCTATACAGTGTGATCCATTAACTGATGAAAAAAGAAAAAAAAATCAGACCACAGCTCGAATTCTGCCAGCTTACTATCTCCCTCTCTGTAAATTTGAGCGCTAAGGCAACCCGCCTACAGGAGGGCCTCACTGCTAAGCAAAACTCTCTAATCGATTGACTGAGAACTACTGTAAATTAAGAGGTCCAACTCACTGCTAAGCGTGGCTGTAACAGATTAACAGGAGCACCTTCAAACACCAGCCGCTAACCCAGCAACCCAAGCGCACCAACAGGGCAACAACAGCGAGTAGCCTACAGCAGCAGATGGGATGGCAGTAGCAGCTGACTTACCGCGGACGACCGCGTCCATCCGGGCTCTAAGACCCGCGCTGCCGTCGGAGGGACCCCGCGTCGCCGTGCCGTAGCCTGAGGTGCCACGCCCTTGTGCGCCGTCGGAGGTGCCGCGCCCCCGCGCTCGATCCACGCACGCTCACGAGAGAGAGAGAGAGAGAGAGAGAGTTGTGCGGCTGAGGGAGGGAGAGGAAAGTTAGGGAGAGAGAGGAATGGGTTATATAATCTAGGGTTTTCGATGGGCCGATGGTCTGTATAGTAATGGGTTGTATGTAATACAGATGAATTAATATAAATAAATATTTCATTTTCCTTTTATTTGTAGTATGAAAATAATACAACTTAAGCCACACGTCCAATCTAACAATGTCCAAAAATTAGAAAGAAATATATGTAAGAAAAGACTCATCTAGATGTACAACTCTTATTCTGGCTATTTCTCCCTCCGACATTGTTCGAAACAATTCAAAATTTTGAATTTCAAAATATAAGAGCTTTTCAATAGAATTTTGTAATAGTAAATTTCAAATGAAAAAATTGTCAACAACAAAGTTGTAGAACTCATCGAGATCTACAACTCTTATTTTGGTCATTTCTTCATCCAACTTTATTTGAACAATTCAAAATTTGAATTTCAAAATATAAGAGCTTTCAACTAAATTTTGTAATAGTAAATAATTTCAAATAAAAAATTTGTTAATAACAAAGATTTAGAACTCATCAAGATCTACAACTTTTGTTTTGATCATTTTCCCATTCAATAAAATTATAGTATACATTGTTCACAACTAAACATATCTTTCATATGTTGATATATAAGTGTGTTAGTTGTATCAATTTGTGAACATGTATACTGCCACTTTGTTAAAATCATTTAAGTTTTTTATATAAAGATTATGTAACAAAATCATGTTAATATGCAAAATTATAGAATTTTTTGACAAAACATAGAATTACTATAGTTATTTTATGGTAATTTACAAACAAAAGGATGAATTATTCCTAGCAAACAAATATTTTCCCCAACAACTCTAGGATATGGGATAGAGTGAAATGTATGAGCATAAATATAATTTTCAGAATTTTGTTTTAATCCTATTGGAAGTACGCCCAGTTCAATTTGGAATTAGATTCGGTAAGCACGTAGAAATTCATTTAAACGATAGAAAATACCAAACAAGTTCCAAAATTTTTGAAACTCCTCCTAAACAACGCATATGTAGGATATTGCTTGTTAAAAAAGTTTTAGAGTGTGAAAGGTATTTTTCCTAAGATAGCATCACAACGATCATTCTCTATGTAAGCGGGTGTGCAAGCTCAATGTAAGCCGAGTGTGCGAGCTAGGTGGGGGCCACTTCTTTTTTGCGACAAACAGATTGACGGTACACCTCTTTTTAGCGATAGACAGTTCAACGTTAAATATGATTACCTATAGCGATAGACAATGAGTCGTTAAATGAGGAATTAGCGACAGATCATCTATGAGTGCTCTTTAGCGTCAGATCATCCATCGATAAATATAATTTTTAGCGTCAAATGTCTGACGGTGATGCGGTGTTGTGGTATAGTGCCTCTATCACCTCACCGTAGCCACTGAAGTGGTTGCGCCGTCTCAGAGCGCCGCCGCATCCCATCACCCGCACGTGGCTAGCCCTGTTCGGGGAACCTCTGGCCAAACCATCACCACAGCCGCAACCAGGGTAAGATAGTGATGCTATAGCGCTAGCTAGTTCACCCCGCGGTGGCTTAGGGTGGTCGGCATGGTCGCGCCACTATCGCGCATCGCCGTGCGTCATGGTCATCACTTTCGTGAGCTCCGCCGCTCCTGTAACCTAGGCTAGTGTAGGTGCTAGAGTTGTAGATGGGGGTCGGCCTGTTAGTGGAACCAGCGTAGGTCCCAGTTGGCCGGCATGGCCATCCAATGCCATCGCTGCTACGCGCAGCGCACATGTGGGTGGCCGAGGACCATGCCGTTGTAAAGGAGGGAGTTTTCGAGGGTTTCGTTGCATAGTTGCTATCTCTAGGAATAGTGACATGGACTGCGGGTTAGTTTGCCCAGACTTTAGGGGCATTTTTGCATATGTGTCGCGCACGTGGGCCTCTCGGTTGTGGGCTGCCTCGTGTTGGGCCGCGTCCGCAAGGGCCGCGCGGTGGTGGGCCGTGGGTGGAATTCGTTTTTCCTTTTTCTTAAGGATTGAGAAATAGCTTTATATTTTAATTTCTGAGCTAAACTTTGAAAATTAATATCAATTCACATAGGTGTCCAAAAATTATGAAACTAATTTTGTTAGGTTCCTAAAATTGTCATCTATCTGTTAGTGTATTTAGTTCATATATGTATTTATTGATACCAGCGGCTATTAAATCATTTATGAGTGTTTAGTATTATTTAGGTTAGTATTTGTAGGAATTTTTGTGGCAAATTGGTAATAGCTTTAACCATAAAATTTTTATAGTAGATTCATTGTATTATTATGTGTTTACTGTAATTTTTGTAGCCTTAGAATCGGTTGAGAAATATGATAGCTAAGTACTCCTTGTTGTAGTATATAGGAAATCATTAATAAGAGTAAGAATATATTTTAGTTGCTAAGTAGCACTTGTAGGTGAAACCCTGCTAGTTTGATGGGAATGATAATTAGCTTGGTATCTTAGTCATTAGAGCTAGCTTAGTGGCTTAGTAGATGTGTTCTTATTTTAAGAACTGTTGTTGCCTTAATATTGAGCGTTGCATCATCATTGCATGCATGTAGAAAGCGAGTTGGTGGAGTTTGTGACCGAGGGTGAGTAGGAGTACGAAGAGGTGATTGAAGAGTATGAGGAGAAGGTCCTCGTGTAGGAGGAGGTCCTAGAGCCGCCATAGACTGACTGAGCTGACACCGTGCCTGCCCATGTCACACCTAATTTTAAGGATAAAATTGAATGCACAAAACTCGTGTGTGCCCAGGAATCAATCACACACACAAGCTGGCAAATTACATAAAGTATTATCATGGTGTCTCATACATCAGAGTTATAATAAAACTTAGTCTTATACATCACAGCGGAAAAATAAAAAGATATTAAAACTCTCGTGGGCGTCATCACAGGGAAGGTCAACTGGTTGACCACAAGCCTAATAAGCCTCCGGGAAATCCTCATACCCGTTGTCATCTGTTACCCATCCGGGATTTTTATCCAAGTAAAGAAAATAAACAAGTGTAAGTACATTCCGTACTTAGCAAGCTAACATGGGGTTATGAAGCTCAAAAAGGATAGACTTTGGTTTACTGCAGTTAGCATTTTTAATAGGTCAAGCTTTTATTCTCAAGTATTATCAAGTTATGCTTAAGCTCCCATTTAATTCCCATAAGAACATATATCGGGGTCAAGTGTACCATATATCATCATTGAACAACTTTAAATGATCATCAACAAGTAACCAGTTATTCTATGAGTTTTCCAGGCCGCTCATGACCATGAGCACGGCTGTTATAACAGTTTGTTACCCTCTGCAGAGGTGGTGCACATTCACCGCGAGTCATGATCCCCATATCCTCAGGTTAATTACTCCCATGTCACTACCAAGGTGAGCGGGTAGGGTACACTATAAAGCCATTTCATAGGTTTCCCTAACAAGTTAGGGCCACTAGGTTTCCTTGGCATGCAGATATAGGAACCCCCCCTTTCCTATGGCACATATCCATCGTGGCTATACTCATAGGAACAGAGGCAGCCCTATACCCAACGTGGCAAGCCCCATTTGCACCAAAAAGGTAACCTCTAACTAGCTAGAAAAGATCCTATTACTGAGCTAAAGTTAGAGCCATATGACTCTCCTGGTTGCATTGTCAGTCCTAGCTTTTGCCGACAGATAAGTCCTTATGGAGGGCTGGGAGCAACATGAACAAAGGTCATTTGCACTTTCACCCTATGGAACAGTTGTTATAAATCATGTTACTCACTTTGTTCCATAGTATCATTCATCAACATGTATATCAAGTTCAGTCAGAGCACTAGCAATCTACCCATATGCATTTAACCCATAGGAGACAAGGAACAGGATAAACAATCACTAGGATGTCCTTACGGGTATCAAAATTAGACACATGCAAATGAGTAATTGATTAAAGTGAAATAGGACATCAAGGAAGGCCCATGCTATACTTGCCTTGGTTCACAAACTTGTGCTGGTCCTGCTGGTCGTCGAAGAGTTCTTGGTCTCCAACGTTTTCCTCACCGTCTGAACACGACCAACACAGCAACATACAACATTCCAAAAGCATTCATGCAAAGCAAACATTCCTATCATTAGAACAGTACACCAACAGTATTGAAATCAAGATAAAATGTTTGTAAAACTAATCTACGTCTCGCTACGATCACGTCAATGCGAAGTTCACGAAAAACGGAGCTAAAATGCGAAAGTTATGATTTAAACGGGTTTTCCTATAGCCATATATTTAATTAAATCTAATCATGAAATTAAAAAGTTCCAAACTTGACTAACAGTAGTTCCAACATGTAGCTTATGAAATTACGAAGCTAACGCAATTTGAATGGATCAATTCAGAGCTAAAACGACAATTTTATAAGCGAAACAATTCAAATGGCATTTCTGTAAATACTAAAAACGTATTTTTGACTTAAGCCGTGGAGTTTACGCTTTCCAATCGAGATTGCGCATTCAGGGAAATACGCTTTGTACTGCAGGTTAGGACTTAGAAAAGTCCAGGGACTCTTGCAAAATAGCCACGCGAAGGGGTTACTTCTAATCCTGGCCGTTGATTTCGCGATGGGCGGTTGAGAATAAACCGAGGAGGGAGAACAAGGGGGGGGGCTGGCCGGAACAGTGCCCTAGGCGGCCAGGCGCCATGGCCGGCGGCGTGAAGGACTTGGCCGTGTACGGTTAGGGGCTAGGGTTCACCAAACGGACATCCGAGGGCACCGGTGAGCGCAGGGGGAGAAGGGGGGTCGCGGCCATGCCGTTACAGCGGCTGGGAACGGCGGCTAGAGCGGTAGCCGCCATGGCCGGCGACCACGGCTCGTGGAGCTCGCGACCAGGGCTCGAGAAGCCAAGAAACGAGAAACAAAAAGCATGGGAGGAGAGGGGAGAGTACAGCGATGCTCACCACGGCGAAAAATCGGAGCGGAGGCGGCTCGGTGACGGTGGTTCGCGCGGAAGCGGACGGCGAAGCTCGGAGACCTCGGGGCGGTGGTTCTCTCGGGCATGACGACGCGAGAGGGAGCGAGGATCAGCAGCAGCGGGTGCGGGGACGGCCTCGGCTTCCTTTTATAGAGGCAAGGGCGCGAGGGGGGGTGCTCCCATGACGCCGATCGTGGGCGGCAGTTGCGGCCAGGCTGGACGCGGGCGGTTCCGAGGCACATGGGGATGAAGACGGCGCCAACAAGCGGGGCCCAGGCGTCAGCGGCAGGGCACGGGGGGGCGTGGGCAGTTGCTTGGCGCGACACGGCTGCTGGGCTGGCGTGGCTGCTGGGCTGGCGCGGCTGCTGGGCCGAGCGGGGAAAAGGGAGGGGGGCCAGCGGGCCGAAAACAAGGAAGGAGGGGGAGAAGAAAAAAAAAGAATTCTTTTCCTTTTTCCAACGATTTTCCAAATTTCATTTTCAATTAGATTTTGAATTCATTTGGAATTTGAATCAAAACCATTCATCACAAAAATAAATATGTAGCAGCATGTATGCATCACAAAGTTTCTAACCTTACTTTTAAATTTTAATTCCACAAAATTTGTTATTTCCCTATCTTTTAATGCTCACACATTTGCATAAATAAATCATATTTAGCTATTTTAAAAGAATGTCATTTTTAGGGTGTTATAATTCTACCCCCCTTAAGATGAATCTCGTCCTCGAGATTTGGGTGATTGCTTACTCAAACAGTTGGGGATAAGTCTTTCTCAGATCCCCTTCTCTTTCCCAAGTAGCCTCATCCTCTATATAACGATTCCACTGCACCTTGCACATCTTTACTGTTCGGCTTCTCATAACTCTTTCAGCAGTTTTCAAGATCTTTATCGGATACTCTTCATAAGTAAGATCTTCCTTGATAGCAAGTTCTTCCAAAGGAATTTGTTCTTCTGGTACCCTCAGACACTTTTTCAATTGGGAAACATGGAATACGTCGTGCACACCGGACAAGCTCTCAGGCAGTTCCAACTGATAAGCTACCTCTCCATGTCTCTCTAGGATCTTAAAAGGTCCTATATATCTTGGTGCTAATTTTCCCTTCATATTGAATCTTCTCACACTTCTCATTGGTGACACTTTCAAGTACACATAATCACCAATCTTGAAAGTCAGCTCTCTTCTGCGGGTATCAGCGTAACTCTTCTGTCGGGACTGAGCTACTCTCAAATTGTCTCTAATCATTCTCACTTGTTCTTCCGTGTCTCTAAGGACATCGGGACCAAACACTTGAGTTTCTCTAGTCTGATTCCAGAACAAAGGCGTTCTACACTTACGTCCATACAACGCCTCAAAAGGTGCCATCTTGAGGCTCTTCTGATAACTATTGTTGTACGAGAACTCTGCGTAAGACAGACTCTTATCCCAACTATCACCATACTGAAGTGCACAAGCTCTCAACATATCTTCCAAAATCTGGTTGATCCTTTCAGTCTGTCCATCGGTTTGTGGGTGGTACGCAGAACTAAAATTCAACTTTGTCCCCAAGGATCTATGCACTTTATGCCAGAATTGCGATGTAAATTGGGTGCCTCTATCAGACACAATTTTCTTGGGAACACCATGTAAGCACACTATTCTTTCCATGTACAACTCTGCTAATCTTGCACCATTATTGGTAGTCTTGACTGGTAAAAAGTGAGCAACCTTGGTGAGTCGATCCACTATTACCCATATAGAGTCATAACCTCTTTGAGTGCGGGGTAATCCTACGATAAAGTCCATACCAACTTCTTCCCATTTCCATTCAGGGATCTTCATTGGTTGTAGTAACCCTGCAGGTCTTTGATGCTCAGCTTTCACTCTTTGACAAGTGTCACACAAAGCCACATATTCTGCCACATCTCTCTTCAAACCATACCACCAATACTTCTCCTTGAGATCTAAGTACATCTTGGTACTTCCGGGATGTATAGAATAAGCAGACTCATGGGCCTCTTGCAGAATTGCATCACGGATAGCTTTCGCTTCAGGTACACATATCCTTTTCCCGAACCAAAGAGTACCATTCTCATCCATTCTGAATCCGGGTGCCTTTCCAAGCACTACATTCTCTGCTATCTCTTTAAGTTTTTCATCCTCCAATTGACCTTTGCGTATCTCTTTTTCCAAAGTAGGCTCTATCACCAATTCCATTGCATTAGTGACCAGACTCAAGTTGAGATACTCCATTTTAGCACACAACTCTACTGACATAGATGTTATCTAAATTCCATTGGCATAGCTCTTTCTGCTAAGTGCATCAGCTACGACGTTTGCCTTTCCCGGGTGATAATGCACTTCCAAATCATAGTCTTTGATCAATTCCAACCAACGACGTTGTCTTAGATTCAGATCTGATTGGGTAAAGATATACTTCAAACTCTTATAATCAGTATAGATATCACTCTTATGTCCAATCAGATAATGTCTCTAGATCTTTAAAGCATGAACCACAGCTGCCAATTCCAAGTCATGAGTAGGATAATTCAACTCATGCTTCCTTAGTTGTCTAGATGCATATGCAACCACTCTTCCTTCTTGCATAAGCACACATCCGAGACCCAAATGGGATGCATCACAATATATAGAGAAGTTCGTGCTTAAATCGGGCAAGATTAATACTAGAGCTATAGTCAATCTCTTCTTTAACTCTTCAAAGTTTGCCTGGCATTTATCCGACCATACATACTTAGCATTCTTTTCCAACAGAGCTGTCATGGGCTTGGCTAGCTTGGAAAAGCCTTCAATGAACCTTCGGTAATAACCAGTTAATCCCAAAAAGCTACGAATCTCACTTACAGTAGTTGGTGGTTTCCAATTCAGTACATCTTGCACTTTGCTTAGATCCACTGCTATTCCACCATTGGAGACAACATGACCCAGAAAAGAGACTTCCTTTAACCAAAACTCACACTTGCTTCGCTTAGCATACAACTTATGTTCTCTAAGCTTTTGCAAGACCAACCTTATGTGTTCCGCATGTTCTTCTTCAGTCTTGGAGAATATTAGTATGTCATCTATGAATACTACCACAAATTTATCCAGAAACTCCATGAACACCTTATTCATCAGATACATGAAGTATGTAGGTGCATTGGTCAATCCAAAAGACATAACGGTGTACTCATATAATCCATACCGTGTAGTAAATGTTGTCTTGGGTATGTCTGAGTTCCGAATCTTAAGCTGATGATACCTAGATCGGAGATCAATCTTGGAGAACACATGGGCTTCTCTCAATTGATCAAACAAATCATTAATCCTAGGCAAAGGGTATTTATTCTTGATGGTAACCTCATTAAGTGAGCGGTAATCCACACACATCCGTTGACTACCATCCTTCTTATCCACAAAGATCACAGGTGCCCCCCATGGGGAAGAACTGGGGCGTATGAAACCTTTTTCTTGCAACTCTTTTAGTTGTTTCTTAAGCTCTTCTAATTCATTAACTCCTATTCTATATGGATGTTTAGCTATTGGTGCAGTTCCAGGTAATAATTCGATAATGAATTCAATGTCTCGGTCAGGTGGCATACCTGGCAAGTCTTCGGGGAAGACATCCGAGAACTCCTCCATGACACGATCTTGTTCATTGACTTCACCATCTAGCTGATTCACTGTGGCTATAGGCTGAGCTTGCACTACCACTTCTACACAGATTCTATCCCCATTGAGTGATATCACAACCATAGATTTCTCCTGACACTGAATCACTGCCCGGTGTTGTTTCATCCAATCCATTCCCAGGATAAGATCAATTCCCGCTGTTCTCAACACAATAGGCTTCACCTTGAAGTCTACCCCCCCTTAAGGAAATGCTAGTTGAGGGGCTCCAATAAGAAGCGGGCATACTACCTCCCGGGGAATTCACTAGTATAGGATTTTTCATGGCACACAAGGGTATGCTATGCATTCTAACAAAAGCTTGGGAGATAAAAGAATGCGAAGCACCAGAATCAAAAAGTATGGTAGCAGAAATAGAGTTGACGCTGAATGTACCCAGCATGACCTCAGGCGTCTCCTGAGCTGCATCAGATGACACATAGTTCACCTTCGCTATGAGAGGTGGTCGGGCGTTGAACTTTTGATTGTTGGCCTGGTTCTGAGGTGCTTGTTGGTTTTGCTTCTTAGGACACTGATGAGCATAGTGACCTACTTCTCCACATCGGTAACAGGCATTGGGATTGTTGGGTGCACCACTCTTCACAGGAGCATTGTTAGGCACTCCCTGGCGTGTTGCAGGATTGCTAGTCTGTTGCGGGGGACGCTGATTTCCAAACTATTGCTGATACTGAGGGCGTTGCTGGAACTGGTTCCGCTGAGGATACTGACCACGGTTTCCCTGGTGAGTTGGTCCTTGATTTCTCTGCTAGAAACCTTGCTGGGGATAAGCACGTGGGCGAGTGTTGCTTCTAGAAGCTTGCCCTTGGAGCCTTCTCTTCTTAGCTTCCATCTCCTTGCGCTTATCATCAATCACGATTACGCGATTCACTAAAGACTAGAAGTTAGGATAAGTATTAGACAACAGCTGGAGCTACAGTCCATCATAGAGTCCCTTGAGGAAACAGCGTTGCTTATCCTTGTCATCCGCTACATCATTAGGAGCATAGCGTGATAGTTGGGCGAACTTGTCCCGATATTCCGCCACAGTCATTGATCCTTGCTTGAGAGATCTGAATTCTTCATGCTTCAGTTCCACTAGTCCATCAGGAATATGGTATGACCAGAAACTATCCTTAAATTCCTGCCAAGTGATGGCAGGAGCATTGTTGGGACGTCCAAACTGGAATGATTCCCACCAATCCTGGGCAGCTCCTTGGAGTTGCCCAGAACCGTACAACACCTTCTCAAGGTCGTTGCATTGTGCTATATTTAGTTGTTTCTCCACAGCACGCAGCCAATCATCGGCCTCCATAGGGTCTAAGGCATGGGTGAACACCGGTGGATGACCTTTCATAAACTCTCCACGCTTATCTCTGACCTGAACAGGCGGTGGCCCTCTTGCAGGTTCATTGTCCAAGCGCTGCATCATAGCTTGCATCAGCTGCGCTTGCATTTCCAATATCTATTCCATGGTCATAGGTGGCGGTGGTGGATTTACAAGAGCATCACGCCCACGACCACGGCCTCTGCCTCTTCCTCCTCTTGCGGCCATCTGTTTTCCAACAAATGCGCAAAATTTAGAGATTTTTCCAGTGATAGAGAGCTTACAAAAGATAAGAAACAATGCTGAGAATTTTCTGGACAAGATTCAAATTCAGCAGTTTAGTAAAACTATTATAACTCGAGTTTCAGAGATCCAACAGAGGTGCACCAAGATTCATTAGAAAGCTTAGGATATGAGCTACAACTTTCATTTAGACCACTTTTACAGATTCGGACTCACACATAGTCAAAAGTAGAGCTAAACCAAAACTGTTCTGAGTTCTAGACAGCGCAGGAACATCAACTTGTGACAGCTAGATCTCCCAAACCTGAACAGCTATTGATGTGATTCTGGAGACACTCGAAAGATACAGAGGTCTAGTTATCTCCACAAAAATTTCAAAATTTTTATCATCCCAGATTTCGAGATACCAGATAAAGAACACAGGCTGCTCCAGAAATCAGCACAGCAGAGATAAGCTAAGACGAAACATCTGCATTAAGATTTCATTCAAAACTTAAAGTTCCAATCTAAGGAAGTTGTGGACATGTCCACAAGCTTCCAGCAATCAAGCAAAATACCAAATCAACCAAGTTCACAAATTAAACATCTAATCAACCAAGTTCACAAGACCAACAAGACTAAATAAGAACACGAACTAACGACGTGGTAATCTAGATCAAGGCACCTAACACCTATGGAGCGGTGTCAATCATGGTGAAGGACTGACGCTTCTTCTTGTAGATGGAAGGCTGTCCAAGTTGTGCTCGAAGTTCATCCACTTGTTTCTGAAGACGTCTCTGCGCCCTTTGAGATGCACGCAGTTCTCCTTTGACTTCATCATCCACTCCCTGCATAGCGTGGACATGCTGCACCGTTGCCTCCAGAGTTGGGTCATTCTCTGGTGGAGCCAAAACCTGCCAAACACCCTCATGATCATTTCGAGGAAGGAACCTGAAGCGATCCTCCCTCATGGCCTCGAAGCGACGACCATGGTAGTGGATGTAGGCATTCTGTGCTGCATCCTCCATGCCATCCAAAGCATGGGCTCTCCTGGCAGGGGCATAGTGGACAGTCTCTACCTCATGTCCATTCTTGATATCGTTCCAAGCGGTGACCACCAGCTCTACCTTCCAGAAGGTAGCCTCCATTGGGTGCTGGTACTCAGCGCAGTGGTAGCTAATGGAGGCGTGCAAGTCAGGGAAGTAGTCGTCCAACACGTGGGTGAGGAGAGTGTGGTAGTAAGCTGTCTCTAGAGCTGGCTTGAAGTAGTACTTGCACTTCCAGCCAATCTCCTCGTCCTCCACGGGGGCAGCTGGGGATGGTGCAGGTGTAGGGGAAGTAGCCGTCGACTCCTCAGGTGTAGCTACCACAGGATAGACGGGCACGGCGACTGGTGTAGGAGCAGGTGTAGGCGTCGGTGTAGCCATCTCCTCGTTGTCGGAGATGATCACAATCTCCCTCTCCGCCGGTGGGGCACGCGGGGTGAACATGGCACGATAGCCGGCGGTGCTGAGTCGAGCAGTCTTCGGATTATGAGACATCTATAGATTTAAAGTGAGATAGAATTAGAATAAACAATTTTAAATAATAGATTAAGGTATGAAAGGCATAAATGTTTTAGTAAAATAACAAGAATAAGTCAGTAAGCAAGAAACCAGAGGAGCAAAGATACTAAAACGACCTTTTTCTAACTAGGCTTGCGTCCTACAGTCAACACGGCTCTGATACCAATTTGTCACACCCAATTTTAAGGATAAAATTGAATGCACAAAACTCGTGTGTGCCCAGGAATCAATCACACACATAAGCTGACAAATTACATAAAGTATCATCACGGTGTCTCATACATCAGAGTTATAATAAAACTTAGTCTTATACATCACAGCGGAAAAATAAAAAGATAATAAAACTCTCGTGGGCGTCATCACAGAGAAGGTCAACTGGTTGACCACAAGCCTAATAATCCTCCGAGAAATCCTCATACCCGTTGTCATCTGTTACCCATCCGGGATTTTTATCCAAGTAAGAAAATAAACAAGTGTAAGTACATTCCGTACTTAGCAAGCTAACATGGGGTTATGAAGCTCAAAAAGGATAGACTCTGGTTTACTGCAGTTAGCATTTTTAATAGGTCAAGCTTTTATTCTCAAGTATTATCAAGTTATGCTTAAGCTCCCATTTAATTCCCATAAGAACATATATCGGGGTCAAGTGTACCATATATCATCATTGAACAACTTTAAATGATCATCAACAAGTAAACTTGCCAGTACTCTACACGGGTGAGAGCCTCAGCAGAATAGAGTAGCTGAATGAACGACGCAACCCTACCTAATGAATATGGTAAGAGTATGATAAGTCTCTCACTCTAAACAATAAATTTATGTAAATGGAGGCATTAAAAACCCGCCATTTCATATTCTTAATCAAGTGTCAAACCAAGTCGGTGCCCAAACACCATATGAGTGTGGACAGGAAAGGAACTCTCCTTAACTATTACATGTGTGCGGCTAGGGGGTATGGTCTGCCCCGGTATCCACAAGACAAGACATGGGCCGCACCATCAGAGGTGGCCCAGCCCACAAGATCAAGGCGTGCACGGCGCTGCTCAGCGTGCACCGCAAGATATTGTATAGTACCAAATATGCTACTTTACTTGTAACCCTACCCCTCCAGAGTATATAAGGAGAGGCAAGGGTCCCCTAGTGGACACGATCCATACATCTCAATGCAATATATCAGAACACAGGATGTAGGTATTACGTCATACTGACGGCCGACCTATCTAAATCTTGTGTCTTGGTGCTTGTATTACCATCTCGCTCCTGATCTCGCTCACCTCTACGACAAATCTACCATCATGGGATACCCCTCGGTGGACTATCGAGCATCTTTTATCGACAGTTGGTGCGCCAGGTAGGGGTGTGCGCTTGATCCATGGCGAGCCAGATGGACCTCAAATCAACAACGCGTTCTCATCAACAATCTCGTGGAGATCCATGTCAGTCCACGACGACGATTCATCGCTGGCTACACCAACCCCCGTGATAGTGTAGATCTGATCTCGGAACCACCTCTGAGGTCGTCTTCACCAAAACTCACCCCCGCCAGGTGCTCGCCGTCAACGCCAACCAGATAACGCCATACGTCACCGACCAAACTTTATGTCTAATGCTAAGTCATGTTTTAATATTCTTCTAAATATTCTCCAATCTCCGTATATCCCCATGATGTTTCTCCGAGTTGTTTTTTCTATGTTTGCTCTCCAAACGATTTTTCGAACCCCCGAACAGTCCTATTGATGCTCGAACGCCTCTAGAGACGGCCCTGTCTCCGGCTCCTCCCTACAACGTGCATGAGCGTCTACCCTCTGCGTTAGGGTGGTCGGCAGCGGCTCCTTAGCGATGCTTGTTCCTCCTACATGTGCATGAGCTCCACGCTCCGCATTACGGTTAACAGGCTAGCTAGGGCTAGAGACTCAGCTACACACTAACTATTCGGACAGTTTATATTAAATACATCTTCGATCCAACTGATCGCCAAGCTACATACGCTATTTTTTTCTCCGGAGTTCATATATTTTTACATCATGTACTACCCGTTCTACATGTTTGTATTGCAGGATCATCGTCCAAGTGATCGGACCACCTGGTCCTTGGACTTCTCCATCGATCAACTAGTCAGACCGATAGGTTCATGGACTTCGTCGCTAACCAGCTGATCGGACAGTTCACCGGTCACTTCTACTCAATGCTCACTTCGCCGCCGACTAGTTGACCAGACTGTTCATCGCTCGTGCTTCATCGCCAGCTACGCCGGTTACTCCTCGGTGCTTGGATTCTTCGTGCTCAAGGACTAAGTGGGCACACTTCACTGCACGGACGTCGCTAGCTACGCCGGGGACTCCTCGGTGCTCGAACCTCACCAGCTACACTAGGGACTCCTCGCTCCTCGATGCTCGGACATCGCCAGTAACGCCAGGGACTCCTCGCTCCTCGGTGCTCAGGACATCGCCCGCAATGCCGGGGACTCCTCGCTCCTCGATGCTCGGTCATCGCCAGCGACGTTGGGAACTCCTCGCTGCTCAGATATCGCCAGCTGCGCCGAGGACTCCTCGGTGGTCGGACGTCGCCAGCTACGCTAGGAACTCCTCGCTGCTCGGATGTCGCCAGCTGCGCTGAAGACTCCTCGGTGCTCGGACCTCACCAGCAACGCTGGGGACTCCTCGGTGCTTAGTCATCGCCAGCAATGCTGGGGACTCCTCCTCCTCAGTGCTCGGTCATCGCCAGCGATGCCGAGGACTCCTCGCTCCTCGGTGCTCGGTCATCGCCAGCAACGCCAGGGACTCCTCACTCCTCGGTGCTCGGACATCGCCAGCAACGCCAGGGACTCCTCGCTCCTTGGTGCTCGGTCATCGCCAGCGACATCGGGGACTCCTCGCTCCTCGGTGCTCGAACATCGCCAAGTGACATCGGGGACTCCTCGCTCCTCGATGCTTGGATATCGCCAGCGACGCTAGGGACTCCTCGCTCCTCGGTGCTCGAACATCGCTAGCGACACCGAGGACTCCTCGCTCCTCGATGCTCGGACATCACCAGCGATGTCGGGGACTCCTCGCTCCTCGGTGCTCGATCATCACCAGTGACGCCGGGGACTCCTCGCTCCTCAGTGCTCGATCATCGCCCAGCGACGCTGGGGACTCCTCACTCCTCGGTGCTCGGACATCACCAGCGACACCAGGGACTCCTCGCTCCTCGGTGCTCGGTCATCGCCAACGACGCCGAGGACTCCTCGCTCCTCGGTGCTCGAACATCACCAGCAACATCGGGGACTCCTCGCTCCTCGGTGCTCGGATATCGCCAGCAACATCGGGGACTCCTCGCTCCTCGGTGCTCAAACATCGCCAGCGACGTCGAGGACTCCTCGCTCCTCGGTGCTCGATCATCGCCAGCGACGCCGGGGACTCCTCGCTCCTCGGTGCTCAGTCATCACCAGCAACACCGGGGACACCTCGCTCCTCGATGCTCGGACATCACCAACGATGTCGGGGACTCCTCGCTCCTCGGTGCTCGAATATCGTCAGCAACGTCGGGGACTCCTCGGTGCTCCTTTGGTGTTCGGATCTTGTTACATCTCATCGGTGTGCTATCAAGTTGCTTTGTGTGTTTGGATTAGGGTGCTGATCTTGGGCAGCACGTCTGGGTTCTTGATATGCGCATGTCAGACGACGTTGGCAAGCTTTTAGACTTCTTTTTCTTTGACCCTGCTATAAGATTCATTCTTCATCTTTCAGCAGGCTCGAGGACTAAGTGGGCACACTTCACCTTACGATGAATGTGCTTGTTCTCATCTAGAGGCTATGCCTGGGGACTGGCTACCTGCTCGGCTAGTCTTCTACTTTTTGACTCTGGCAACCACATGACTACGTCGCCTACTGTCAGGCTCGGGGACTAGCTGTGGGGGTATGGCCCCTGGTATCCACAAGACAAGACATGGGCTGCACCATCAGAGGTGGCCCAGCCCATAAGATCAAGGCGTGCACAGCGCTGCTCGACGTGCACCGCAAGATATTGTATAGTACTAAATATGCTACTTTCCTTGTAACCCTACCCCTCCAAAGTATATAAGGAGAGGCAGGAGTTCCCTAGTGGACACGATTCATACATCTCAATGCAATACATTAGAACACAGGATGTAGGTATTACGTCATACTGATGGCCGGACCTGTCTAAATCTTGTGTCTTGGTGCTTGTATTACCATCTCGCTCCTGATCTTGCTCACCTCTACGACAAATCTACCATCGTGGGATACCCCTCAGTGGACTGCTGAGCATCTTTTGTCAACAGGGGCTGTTCAGCTAAGGCTAAAGTCTTTAACCCAAACATAGGGAAGCTAGACTCCAAGACAGTCAGTTTTCATTTCATTGGCTATCTAGAAAAGTCAAAAGGTTATCGCTTCTATTATCCTGACAAACATACAAAGTTTGTAGAAATAAGACACGTTATGTTCTTGGGGGATGATATGGTCAGGGAGAGCATGGTAGTGTGAGAAATTAACCTAGAGGAGAAGCGGATACATGTGCCTACTCCGATGGTTCAGGAGCCATTCTTCATGCTACATGTTGTTGCTGCACCAACAATGCAAGACACTGTAGTAACAGCACTGTGTTGTTAGTTCTCCCATGGCGACAATGAATGAACATGAGGAACCTATCCTTCTTAATCTTGTAGAACCTGTTGTCACACATGAGGAAGAGCAACAGTAGCCTCATATTGAACAAGCATCAACTAACGAGGCCCCTAGAATGTCTCAAAGAGTTAGGAAATCAGTCAATCCTGATGACTACGAAGTCTATGAATGTGAAGAATCTCAAATGGAGGGTGATCCCACCTCATTTGAAGAAGCCATGAGAAGCGCTCGCTCATCAAGGTGGCTTGAAGCCATGCAAGATGAAATAAGATCAATGAATACCAATGTGTTTGGGACTTAGAAACAATTCCTAAAGGAGCCAAGACAGTAGGCTGTAAATGGGTCTACAAAACTAAATATAACTCCAAAGGGAATGTAGAAAGATTTAAAGCGTGACTTATGGTGAAAGGCTTCACGCAAAAAGAAGGCATAGATTACAATGAGACATTTTCTCCAGTCTTATGTAAGGATTATTTTAGAATTATAATGGCGGTTGTAGCACATTACGATTTAGAATTACATCAGATGGATGTAAAGATGGCATTCCTAAACAGGGATTTGGAGGAAAATATTTACATGGCACAACCAAAAGGTTTTGTTGTGGAAGGAAAAGAACGTATGGGATGCCGCCTGAAGAAATCCATCTATGGATTAAAACAAGCATCAAGACAGTGGTATTTAAAGTTTGATAGTACAATAAGGAAGTTTGGGTTTTAAGAAAATGTAGAGGACAATTACGTTTATGCAAAGTTCAAGAATAGAAAATACATTTTCCCAATCTTGTATGTGGATGACATCTTACTCGCTATTAGTGATGTTAATCTACTACTAGAAACAAAGAAGTTCTTGTCCTTGAATTTTGATATGAAGGATCTCGGTGAAGCTTCGTTCATTCTAGGAATAGAGATTCACCGAGATAAAAGAAATAGGGTTTTAGGATTATCACAAAAAGCATACTTAGAAAATGTTCTAAAGAAATACATTATGCAAAATTATAAGCCTTCACCTGCTCCCATAGTCAAGGGTGATAGATTTGGAGAATTCCAATATCCTAGGAACCAATATGAGATCGATCAAATGAAAGCGGTTCCATATGCTTCAGCTGTCGAAAGTTTACAATATGCTTGTGTGTAAACGCCCTGACTTAGCGTTTGTTACCGGGTTACTTGGTAGATATCAGAGTAATCCAGGAATAGAACACTAGAGACTAGTAAAGAAAGTTTTGCGTTACTTGCAAGGCACAAAAGACCTCATGCTAACATATAGAAGATCTGATTCCCTACACATAGAGGGGTATTCAGATTCAGATTATGCGTGAGATGATAGAAAGTCCACATCAGGATATATTTACTCTCACGGGAGGAGCTATATCATAGAAAAGCTCCAAGCAAATTGTCACTACATTGTCTACGATGTATGTCGAGTTTGTAGCATGTTATGAGGCCACAGGGCAGGTGAATTGGCTGAAGAAGTTCATGCTTGGGTTGAAAGTGGTAGACAACATACATAAGCCACTCAAGTTATACTGCAATAATAATTCAGCAGTATGTTATGCTCACAACAATAAGTCAAGTGATGCTGCCAAACACATTGACATAAAGTATTATGTTGTGAAAACAAAGTCCGGGATCATATAATTAGTCTTGAGCACATAAGTACAGAAAAGATGCTCGTGGATCCGCTTACAAAAGGCTTACCACCTAACGTGTTCAGAGAACACTTAGCCGACATAGGTTTAAGGGAAAGCCTATGATTCCTAGATAATAAGAGCCTAGTTAAGAATCTATTTCAAAACAGAGAGGTGCATTGTAGTTGTTAATCTAATAGCACTGACCGTGATAATGAGGCACGCTCTATGCACTGATCTGTGATGGAATAGGAAAAAGATAAAGTAAGTTAAGTTTAAGTAATAAGATGAGATCAAGGGGGAGATTGTTAGTGTTGATCTCTCCAGCTCGGCCTAATGGCCGAGTTGGGCCTTGACCTCGCGCCCTGATCAGGGGCGTCCAACCCTACATGGTTAGTTGGCCCCCGTCGCATTGCGCTATAAAGAGAGGTGGAGGCCGATGGCTCTCAGTACAAGGTTCACCATGAGCCGCCATACCCACCAACAAACCTAATCCGATCTAGTGAGGGGCGCAGCCAGCGATGGGAAGTGTAACACCCTTAGTGTTATCCTATAAATTATTTACTAAAACATGTCATGAGCATCATATTTATGTGTTAATGCATGTAATAAAGAGTGTAGATCAATTTCTGTAACCCAAAACGATCAACGGAAATACGAAATGAAAGTTAATTCAATAGTCATGTTATATCACTTAAGGTTTAAAACCAATTTTTATTAAGCAAAAATGCTATAGAACATGTATGTGATACTTAAATAAAGTTGGAAGTCTGAGGATTGTAGTTGACGGTGAAATACTTGGTGTAGAGAAATAATTGGGTTAAGTACAAATTTCAATAGCTTGAAAATGCAACTAGAAATAGAAATCCAATTAAAACTTAGAAAATTTCTTGAACTTTGGAAAGGGTAGACATTGCTTTGTTCTTCAATTTTTGTAGAAAAAATTAGTTAAGAAGTAGAGTAGTGTCATGGCCTGTTTTAGTAGCCTAATGTACCCTCTAAAGTATGGTGAAGATTGTTTGGGTGTTTGACCAATCGATTAGTTGTTTTGGATGCTTTAAAAAGCGTGCATGGCACGTCCTCGGTCAGTTTCCTCGCGTAGGCACGGTCACCATGTCCTGGAGCCACGTCAGCCACCCATGTGCCTACGCGTGTAGCTATGCCCAGCCGGCCGCTGTGGCCGACAGCCCTGGTGCGTAGCTACCCCACCTCACTATCGCGCTACAACTCCGCCTCTAGCTCCCAACCGAGCCGCGCCATCAATCTGGCATGGAGGGGTCACATCCATTCAATTCTTCGCACTCGTGGGTGCGCCTGGTCGCCAATGTCTCAACCGCCACCTCACTGCTTTGATTTGCATCACGACGTGCTCCAATTTGGAGTTCCCCTCCGCCATGCCATTAAGGCCGGGACTGGCCATGGCCGAGGGCAGCCACCCATCGCTCCACCCCTTGTTAATCCATCTACACCACGAACTCCGCCTCCACCTCCACTTCACCCTGCGCACCTCACTTGCACCTCACTACACCACAACACTAAGATTAGCGATGGACGGTCTGACGCTAAAAGCGGCTACAGCGACAGACAATCTGACGCTAAAAAGTTATAGTGACAGACTTATGCAGACGTTGTAAGTCCCGTCGCTAAAATCTTTAGCAATAGACAGTACTTTTAGCGACAGATAGTCCATTGCCTTGAATATTTATAGCGACAGATAGTCCATTGCTGTTTTTTAGCGATAGATGCTCTGCTACCAAGCATATACCGACAGATCATCCAATAATGTATGTGTTTATAGCGACAGACTGTTTAACAGGACAATATAAACATACAAAAAAATAAATACAATTTTTAACACATATGAAACCAATATTCAAGCTTAATATATTGTCACATGTCACATGGAGGTTAATACATATAATATCCAATTTGTCTTGTACACCATATTTTTGTGTATATCACATCCAGCAAAGTCAAGCACTAAAAGAATTACATGAATGGATATCTCAGCAAGCAATACTAGTACTTTATGTTTCACAATCCTAAGGTTTGTGCACACCATCATTTCTAGGAACTCAAAAACCAAAAGAAATGACTTGCCAAAACTAGAGCACATCCATCAAGTTATTTGGCGAATCATTTTCCAGAAACTCAAGCCAAAAGGCTAGTGCCTAGCACTTTCTGAAAAATATAACCATGTAATCAGCAAATGTAGATAAGTTATGTAAAACTGATGTACAGTATATATGAGTCTTATAATTAGTCAAGTATAGACAATCATTGTCAAGCCATCTAAGCACTCGACCAGACATACTTTTCTTGGGGTAAAGAGGGAAACAATTAGCGCCTAAGTGCGACAAATGTCTATAACCCATTTAACTTTCAGTCAAGTTTAACTTTCAACAGTAAATTATCACATCAACTTTTAGTCATTTGATCCTTTATGTAGCTAGCAGTGCAGTCATAGAACTTTTAAAAATGTATACTTGGTTACAAATTTAGGTCAGATTTCAGCATTATGTTTTATGTTTGTGCTTATAGATCTGGTTTGTGCTTAGCAGTAATTTTAGCTAAGAGAAAAAGGGCAGAGCAGCTCTGCTCTTATTTAGATAAACAAAACTCTAGTTGTAGAACTGCATGTGTTGCTCACATTATTGGTTACTGGATGGACTTTGGAACCATTGTACTACTCTGCTACAGCTATCGCTAGGTTTGTCCACAGTTTGAATGTAAATTTTAGAGACATACCTGCAGTGCCCTTGAGAGGTCCAGATGCCATCTTGCAAACTTTCATTTATCACAAATATGTTTAATTAGGAACATTGGTCATGCATCATAGATCAGCACCTAATACATGTATTAAGAAAGAAAAATTGCTCTCATACAACACCAGTGCCTCCCAACCAGATCCACGCCTCCTACAGTTGCCACTGCCAAATCTAGCCATCCCCAACGAAGCCACCACCACAACTAAGAAACAGATAGACATAGGCATTATCTAGACACCCCTTAATTGCCAAGCAGTCTTTGCATGAAGATTCTAAATTTATCAAAAAACATGGGAAAGACAAACACCTATTGTTAAATTTTTAGTTACATGCCATAACCAGATTAAAATTTTCAAACCTATGGATTCTAGAGCTATCATATAAATGGGTGGTCCTGAAATGCAAGAGTATTGTGCTACCATTTGTAGTCTATAAGCAGGGTACAATGGTGGTACAGAGCTAATAATGAAATGTATGTGCACCTTAAGACATGTAAAGACTAAAGAGATAATCTAGTTCCTCTGTCTACCAAAAGCATCACCTTCCAAGGATGCGATCACGTCCCAAAAAAAGTAACCAGATCAAAGGATGCAAATGACTAAGCAGATATCACTGAGTTTCTATGAAATATAAAGGGAAGACTCAGAACTTTCAGTTCTTCACTACTAGTCTGAACAACATGGATTCTCAAATAAAGTCAGAAGAGTATATAAATGAAAGTGTGCTTTTGGTGCTGCCCTGCACTACAGACTAGTCGATAATCAAGCACAATGCTCAAACAGTACATGACATCATATTAACAACCAATTGTGATGCAGAGTAAACCAGAGAATATGTAACAGAGGCTGCAGTAAGACAATCATCAATACTAACTAGTATTGAGTGTGTACCTGGAATGCTTAAATTTGTTGGGTGCAGCCAAGACGGCCTTGATGTAGCTGGTCTGCACCTTGTTCTATCGTTAATGAACCAGCTTTGTTATGATCATTAACAAGCAGGGAGGAATAGTAAGCGACACAGGGATCCTTTCCAACGCCAGCTGCCACTAGGAGACATCTCAGAGCTACTAGCAGAAGGCCAGAAGATGTTCTCGCCTCCCCGCTTGAAAAATGAGAATAATATATAGTGCGAACTGCTAAATAATGGAATAATATACTAACATTTGCTTCTATATGTTGCCCATTTAATCACTAAATCTTTTGAATAGCTACAGATTCAAAATAATCATTGAATCTGAGGCTAGAAAAAATCAGCAGTAGAGCTACCACAAGAATAATCCATTAACAAGCATTGGTACAGAAGCATATGCAATTAAATATTGGCAGCTGGTGACATGCAACTCCAGAAAAATTATTCATGAATAATGCTTATGTATATGCTTCAGAAACTATCACCAATGGCAGCGCGTCGAGTTGAAGATTGGGTTATATGCTCGCTTGTTCACCTCCACCTAAATAACCATGTTCACTCTCAAAAACTGCTAGAAAGAATTTTAAGCCGAAAGTGGCTCAAACATGTATTTAATAATTTATGTGAAAGTCGTTGCTGCAGCCTATAATTTTATTTATTTATTTCTGTTCTTTGAACAGATCAAAGTGAATCAACTTCGGATGTGGAAAAGATGGTAATGACTAGGATATGTAGAGCTATACAGTGTGATCCATTAACTGATGAAAAAAGAAAAAAAAATCAGACCACAGCTCGAATTCTGCCAGCTTACTATCTCCCTCTCTGTAAATTTGAGCGCTAAGGCAACCCGCCTACAGGAGGGCCTCACTGCTAAGCAAAACTCTCTAATCGATTGACTGAGAACTACTGTAAATTAAGAGGTCCAACTCACTGCTAAGCGTGGCTGTAACAGATTAACAGGAGCACCTTCAAACACCAGCCGCTAACCCAGCAACCCAAGCGCACCAACAGGGCAACAACAGCGAGTAGCCTACAGCAGCAGATGGGATGGCAGTAGCAGCTGACTTACCGCGGACGACCGCGTCCATCCGGGCTCTAAGACCCGCGCTGCCGTCGGAGGGACCCCGCGTCGCCGTGCCGTAGCCTGAGGTGCCACGCCCTTGTGCGCCGTCGGAGGTGCCGCGCCCCCGCGCTCGATCCACGCACGCTCACGAGAGAGAGAGAGAGAGAGAGAGAGTTGTGCGGCTGAGGGAGGGAGAGGAAAGTTAGGGAGAGAGAGGAATGGGTTATATAATCTAGGGTTTTCGATGGGCCGATGGTCTGTATAGTAATGGGTTGTATGTAATACAGATGAATTAATATAAATAAATATTTCATTTTCCTTTTATTTGTAGTATGAAAATAATACAACTTAAGCCACACGTCCAATCTAACAATGTCCAAAAATTAGAAAGAAATATATGTAAGAAAAGACTCATCTAGATGTACAACTCTTATTCTGGCTATTTCTCCCTCCGACATTGTTCGAAACAATTCAAAATTTTGAATTTCAAAATATAAGAGCTTTTCAATAGAATTTTGTAATAGTAAATTTCAAATGAAAAAATTGTCAACAACAAAGTTGTAGAACTCATCGAGATCTACAACTCTTATTTTGGTCATTTCTTCATCCAACTTTATTTGAACAATTCAAAATTTGAATTTCAAAATATAAGAGCTTTCAACTAAATTTTGTAATAGTAAATAATTTCAAATAAAAAATTTGTTAATAACAAAGATTTAGAACTCATCAAGATCTACAACTTTTGTTTTGATCATTTTCCCATTCAATAAAATTATAGTATACATTGTTCACAACTAAACATATCTTTCATATGTTGATATATAAGTGTGTTAGTTGTATCAATTTGTGAACATGTATACTGCCACTTTGTTAAAATCATTTAAGTTTTTTATATAAAGATTATGTAACAAAATCATGTTAATATGCAAAATTATAGAATTTTTTGACAAAACATAGAATTACTATAGTTATTTTATGGTAATTTACAAACAAAAGGATGAATTATTCCTAGCAAACAAATATTTTCCCCAACAACTCTAGGATATGGGATAGAGTGAAATGTATGAGCATAAATATAATTTTCAGAATTTTGTTTTAATCCTATTGGAAGTACGCCCAGTTCAATTTGGAATTAGATTCGGTAAGCACGTAGAAATTCATTTAAACGATAGAAAATACCAAACAAGTTCCAAAATTTTTGAAACTCCTCCTAAACAACGCATATGTAGGATATTGCTTGTTAAAAAAGTTTTAGAGTGTGAAAGGTATTTTTCCTAAGATAGCATCACAACGATCATTCTCTATGTAAGCGGGTGTGCAAGCTCAATGTAAGCCGAGTGTGCGAGCTAGGTGGGGGCCACTTCTTTTTTGCGACAAACAGATTGACGGTACACCTCTTTTTAGCGATAGACAGTTCAACGTTAAATATGATTACCTATAGCGATAGACAATGAGTCGTTAAATGAGGAATTAGCGACAGATCATCTATGAGTGCTCTTTAGCGTCAGATCATCCATCGATAAATATAATTTTTAGCGTCAAATGTCTGACGGTGATGCGGTGTTGTGGTATAGTGCCTCTATCACCTCACCGTAGCCACTGAAGTGGTTGCGCCGTCTCAGAGCGCCGCCGCATCCCATCACCCGCACGTGGCTAGCCCTGTTCGGGGAACCTCTGGCCAAACCATCACCACAGCCGCAACCAGGGTAAGATAGTGATGCTATAGCGCTAGCTAGTTCACCCCGCGGTGGCTTAGGGTGGTCGGCATGGTCGCGCCACTATCGCGCATCGCCGTGCGTCATGGTCATCACTTTCGTGAGCTCCGCCGCTCCTGTAACCTAGGCTAGTGTAGGTGCTAGAGTTGTAGATGGGGGTCGGCCTGTTAGTGGAACCAGCGTAGGTCCCAGTTGGCCGGCATGGCCATCCAATGCCATCGCTGCTACGCGCAGCGCACATGTGGGTGGCCGAGGACCATGCCGTTGTAAAGGAGGGAGTTTTCGAGGGTTTCGTTGCATAGTTGCTATCTCTAGGAATAGTGACATGGACTGCGGGTTAGTTTGCCCAGACTTTAGGGGCATTTTTGCATATGTGTCGCGCACGTGGGCCTCTCGGTTGTGGGCTGCCTCGTGTTGGGCCGCGTCCGCAAGGGCCGCGCGGTGGTGGGCCGTGGGTGGAATTCGTTTTTCCTTTTTCTTAAGGATTGAGAAATAGCTTTATATTTTAATTTCTGAGCTAAACTTTGAAAATTAATATCAATTCACATAGGTGTCCAAAAATTATGAAACTAATTTTGTTAGGTTCCTAAAATTGTCATCTATCTGTTAGTGTATTTAGTTCATATATGTATTTATTGATACCAGCGGCTATTAAATCATTTATGAGTGTTTAGTATTATTTAGGTTAGTATTTGTAGGAATTTTTGTGGCAAATTGGTAATAGCTTTAACCATAAAATTTTTATAGTAGATTCATTGTATTATTATGTGTTTACTGTAATTTTTGTAGCCTTAGAATCGGTTGAGAAATATGATAGCTAAGTACTCCTTGTTGTAGTATATAGGAAATCATTAATAAGAGTAAGAATATATTTTAGTTGCTAAGTAGCACTTGTAGGTGAAACCCTGCTAGTTTGATGGGAATGATAATTAGCTTGGTATCTTAGTCATTAGAGCTAGCTTAGTGGCTTAGTAGATGTGTTCTTATTTTAAGAACTGTTGTTGCCTTAATATTGAGCGTTGCATCATCATTGCATGCATGTAGAAAGCGAGTTGGTGGAGTTTGTGACCGAGGGTGAGTAGGAGTACGAAGAGGTGATTGAAGAGTATGAGGAGAAGGTCCTCGTGTAGGAGGAGGTCCTAGAGCCGCCATAGACTGACTGAGCTGACACCGTGCCTGCCCATGTCACACCTAATTTTAAGGATAAAATTGAATGCACAAAACTCGTGTGTGCCCAGGAATCAATCACACACACAAGCTGGCAAATTACATAAAGTATTATCATGGTGTCTCATACATCAGAGTTATAATAAAACTTAGTCTTATACATCACAGCGGAAAAATAAAAAGATATTAAAACTCTCGTGGGCGTCATCACAGGGAAGGTCAACTGGTTGACCACAAGCCTAATAAGCCTCCGGGAAATCCTCATACCCGTTGTCATCTGTTACCCATCCGGGATTTTTATCCAAGTAAAGAAAATAAACAAGTGTAAGTACATTCCGTACTTAGCAAGCTAACATGGGGTTATGAAGCTCAAAAAGGATAGACTTTGGTTTACTGCAGTTAGCATTTTTAATAGGTCAAGCTTTTATTCTCAAGTATTATCAAGTTATGCTTAAGCTCCCATTTAATTCCCATAAGAACATATATCGGGGTCAAGTGTACCATATATCATCATTGAACAACTTTAAATGATCATCAACAAGTAACCAGTTATTCTATGAGTTTTCCAGGCCGCTCATGACCATGAGCACGGCTGTTATAACAGTTTGTTACCCTCTGCAGAGGTGGTGCACATTCACCGCGAGTCATGATCCCCATATCCTCAGGTTAATTACTCCCATGTCACTACCAAGGTGAGCGGGTAGGGTACACTATAAAGCCATTTCATAGGTTTCCCTAACAAGTTAGGGCCACTAGGTTTCCTTGGCATGCAGATATAGGAACCCCCCCTTTCCTATGGCACATATCCATCGTGGCTATACTCATAGGAACAGAGGCAGCCCTATACCCAACGTGGCAAGCCCCATTTGCACCAAAAAGGTAACCTCTAACTAGCTAGAAAAGATCCTATTACTGAGCTAAAGTTAGAGCCATATGACTCTCCTGGTTGCATTGTCAGTCCTAGCTTTTGCCGACAGATAAGTCCTTATGGAGGGCTGGGAGCAACATGAACAAAGGTCATTTGCACTTTCACCCTATGGAACAGTTGTTATAAATCATGTTACTCACTTTGTTCCATAGTATCATTCATCAACATGTATATCAAGTTCAGTCAGAGCACTAGCAATCTACCCATATGCATTTAACCCATAGGAGACAAGGAACAGGATAAACAATCACTAGGATGTCCTTACGGGTATCAAAATTAGACACATGCAAATGAGTAATTGATTAAAGTGAAATAGGACATCAAGGAAGGCCCATGCTATACTTGCCTTGGTTCACAAACTTGTGCTGGTCCTGCTGGTCGTCGAAGAGTTCTTGGTCTCCAACGTTTTCCTCACCGTCTGAACACGACCAACACAGCAACATACAACATTCCAAAAGCATTCATGCAAAGCAAACATTCCTATCATTAGAACAGTACACCAACAGTATTGAAATCAAGATAAAATGTTTGTAAAACTAATCTACGTCTCGCTACGATCACGTCAATGCGAAGTTCACGAAAAACGGAGCTAAAATGCGAAAGTTATGATTTAAACGGGTTTTCCTATAGCCATATATTTAATTAAATCTAATCATGAAATTAAAAAGTTCCAAACTTGACTAACAGTAGTTCCAACATGTAGCTTATGAAATTACGAAGCTAACGCAATTTGAATGGATCAATTCAGAGCTAAAACGACAATTTTATAAGCGAAACAATTCAAATGGCATTTCTGTAAATACTAAAAACGTATTTTTGACTTAAGCCGTGGAGTTTACGCTTTCCAATCGAGATTGCGCATTCAGGGAAATACGCTTTGTACTGCAGGTTAGGACTTAGAAAAGTCCAGGGACTCTTGCAAAATAGCCACGCGAAGGGGTTACTTCTAATCCTGGCCGTTGATTTCGCGATGGGCGGTTGAGAATAAACCGAGGAGGGAGAACAAGGGGGGGGGCTGGCCGGAACAGTGCCCTAGGCGGCCAGGCGCCATGGCCGGCGGCGTGAAGGACTTGGCCGTGTACGGTTAGGGGCTAGGGTTCACCAAACGGACATCCGAGGGCACCGGTGAGCGCAGGGGGAGAAGGGGGGTCGCGGCCATGCCGTTACAGCGGCTGGGAACGGCGGCTAGAGCGGTAGCCGCCATGGCCGGCGACCACGGCTCGTGGAGCTCGCGACCAGGGCTCGAGAAGCCAAGAAACGAGAAACAAAAAGCATGGGAGGAGAGGGGAGAGTACAGCGATGCTCACCACGGCGAAAAATCGGAGCGGAGGCGGCTCGGTGACGGTGGTTCGCGCGGAAGCGGACGGCGAAGCTCGGAGACCTCGGGGCGGTGGTTCTCTCGGGCATGACGACGCGAGAGGGAGCGAGGATCAGCAGCAGCGGGTGCGGGGACGGCCTCGGCTTCCTTTTATAGAGGCAAGGGCGCGAGGGGGGGTGCTCCCATGACGCCGATCGTGGGCGGCAGTTGCGGCCAGGCTGGACGCGGGCGGTTCCGAGGCACATGGGGATGAAGACGGCGCCAACAAGCGGGGCCCAGGCGTCAGCGGCAGGGCACGGGGGGGGCGTGGGCAGTTGCTTGGCGCGACACGGCTGCTGGGCTGGCGTGGCTGCTGGGCTGGCGCGGCTGCTGGGCCGAGCGGGGAAAAGGGAGGGGGGCCAGCGGGCCGAAAACAAGGAAGGAGGGGGAGAAGAAAAAAAAAGAATTCTTTTCCTTTTTCCAACGATTTTCCAAATTTCATTTTCAATTAGATTTTGAATTCATTTGGAATTTGAATCAAAACCATTCATCACAAAAATAAATATGTAGCAGCATGTATGCATCACAAAGTTTCTAACCTTACTTTTAAATTTTAATTCCACAAAATTTGTTATTTCCCTATCTTTTAATGCTCACACATTTGCATAAATAAATCATATTTAGCTATTTTAAAAGAATGTCATTTTTAGGGTGTTATAATTCTACCCCCCTTAAGATGAATCTCGTCCTCGAGATTTGGGTGATTGCTTACTCAAACAGTTGGGGATAAGTCTTTCTCAGATCCCCTTCTCTTTCCCAAGTAGCCTCATCCTCTATATAACGATTCCACTGCACCTTGCACATCTTTACTGTTCGGCTTCTCATAACTCTTTCAGCAGTTTTCAAGATCTTTATCGGATACTCTTCATAAGTAAGATCTTCCTTGATAGCAAGTTCTTCCAAAGGAATTTGTTCTTCTGGTACCCTCAGACACTTTTTCAATTGGGAAACATGGAATACGTCGTGCACACCGGACAAGCTCTCAGGCAGTTCCAACTGATAAGCTACCTCTCCATGTCTCTCTAGGATCTTAAAAGGTCCTATATATCTTGGTGCTAATTTTCCCTTCATATTGAATCTTCTCACACTTCTCATTGGTGACACTTTCAAGTACACATAATCACCAATCTTGAAAGTCAGCTCTCTTCTGCGGGTATCAGCGTAACTCTTCTGTCGGGACTGAGCTACTCTCAAATTGTCTCTAATCATTCTCACTTGTTCTTCCGTGTCTCTAAGGACATCGGGACCAAACACTTGAGTTTCTCTAGTCTGATTCCAGAACAAAGGCGTTCTACACTTACGTCCATACAACGCCTCAAAAGGTGCCATCTTGAGGCTCTTCTGATAACTATTGTTGTACGAGAACTCTGCGTAAGACAGACTCTTATCCCAACTATCACCATACTGAAGTGCACAAGCTCTCAACATATCTTCCAAAATCTGGTTGATCCTTTCAGTCTGTCCATCGGTTTGTGGGTGGTACGCAGAACTAAAATTCAACTTTGTCCCCAAGGATCTATGCACTTTATGCCAGAATTGCGATGTAAATTGGGTGCCTCTATCAGACACAATTTTCTTGGGAACACCATGTAAGCACACTATTCTTTCCATGTACAACTCTGCTAATCTTGCACCATTATTGGTAGTCTTGACTGGTAAAAAGTGAGCAACCTTGGTGAGTCGATCCACTATTACCCATATAGAGTCATAACCTCTTTGAGTGCGGGGTAATCCTACGATAAAGTCCATACCAACTTCTTCCCATTTCCATTCAGGGATCTTCATTGGTTGTAGTAACCCTGCAGGTCTTTGATGCTCAGCTTTCACTCTTTGACAAGTGTCACACAAAGCCACATATTCTGCCACATCTCTCTTCAAACCATACCACCAATACTTCTCCTTGAGATCTAAGTACATCTTGGTACTTCCGGGATGTATAGAATAAGCAGACTCATGGGCCTCTTGCAGAATTGCATCACGGATAGCTTTCGCTTCAGGTACACATATCCTTTTCCCGAACCAAAGAGTACCATTCTCATCCATTCTGAATCCGGGTGCCTTTCCAAGCACTACATTCTCTGCTATCTCTTTAAGTTTTTCATCCTCCAATTGACCTTTGCGTATCTCTTTTTCCAAAGTAGGCTCTATCACCAATTCCATTGCATTAGTGACCAGACTCAAGTTGAGATACTCCATTTTAGCACACAACTCTACTGACATAGATGTTATCTAAATTCCATTGGCATAGCTCTTTCTGCTAAGTGCATCAGCTACGACGTTTGCCTTTCCCGGGTGATAATGCACTTCCAAATCATAGTCTTTGATCAATTCCAACCAACGACGTTGTCTTAGATTCAGATCTGATTGGGTAAAGATATACTTCAAACTCTTATAATCAGTATAGATATCACTCTTATGTCCAATCAGATAATGTCTCTAGATCTTTAAAGCATGAACCACAGCTGCCAATTCCAAGTCATGAGTAGGATAATTCAACTCATGCTTCCTTAGTTGTCTAGATGCATATGCAACCACTCTTCCTTCTTGCATAAGCACACATCCGAGACCCAAATGGGATGCATCACAATATATAGAGAAGTTCGTGCTTAAATCGGGCAAGATTAATACTAGAGCTATAGTCAATCTCTTCTTTAACTCTTCAAAGTTTGCCTGGCATTTATCCGACCATACATACTTAGCATTCTTTTCCAACAGAGCTGTCATGGGCTTGGCTAGCTTGGAAAAGCCTTCAATGAACCTTCGGTAATAACCAGTTAATCCCAAAAAGCTACGAATCTCACTTACAGTAGTTGGTGGTTTCCAATTCAGTACATCTTGCACTTTGCTTAGATCCACTGCTATTCCACCATTGGAGACAACATGACCCAGAAAAGAGACTTCCTTTAACCAAAACTCACACTTGCTTCGCTTAGCATACAACTTATGTTCTCTAAGCTTTTGCAAGACCAACCTTATGTGTTCCGCATGTTCTTCTTCAGTCTTGGAGAATATTAGTATGTCATCTATGAATACTACCACAAATTTATCCAGAAACTCCATGAACACCTTATTCATCAGATACATGAAGTATGTAGGTGCATTGGTCAATCCAAAAGACATAACGGTGTACTCATATAATCCATACCGTGTAGTAAATGTTGTCTTGGGTATGTCTGAGTTCCGAATCTTAAGCTGATGATACCTAGATCGGAGATCAATCTTGGAGAACACATGGGCTTCTCTCAATTGATCAAACAAATCATTAATCCTAGGCAAAGGGTATTTATTCTTGATGGTAACCTCATTAAGTGAGCGGTAATCCACACACATCCGTTGACTACCATCCTTCTTATCCACAAAGATCACAGGTGCCCCCCATGGGGAAGAACTGGGGCGTATGAAACCTTTTTCTTGCAACTCTTTTAGTTGTTTCTTAAGCTCTTCTAATTCATTAACTCCTATTCTATATGGATGTTTAGCTATTGGTGCAGTTCCAGGTAATAATTCGATAATGAATTCAATGTCTCGGTCAGGTGGCATACCTGGCAAGTCTTCGGGGAAGACATCCGAGAACTCCTCCATGACACGATCTTGTTCATTGACTTCACCATCTAGCTGATTCACTGTGGCTATAGGCTGAGCTTGCACTACCACTTCTACACAGATTCTATCCCCATTGAGTGATATCACAACCATAGATTTCTCCTGACACTGAATCACTGCCCGGTGTTGTTTCATCCAATCCATTCCCAGGATAAGATCAATTCCCGCTGTTCTCAACACAATAGGCTTCACCTTGAAGTCTACCCCCCCTTAAGGAAATGCTAGTTGAGGGGCTCCAATAAGAAGCGGGCATACTACCTCCCGGGGAATTCACTAGTATAGGATTTTTCATGGCACACAAGGGTATGCTATGCATTCTAACAAAAGCTTGGGAGATAAAAGAATGCGAAGCACCAGAATCAAAAAGTATGGTAGCAGAAATAGAGTTGACGCTGAATGTACCCAGCATGACCTCAGGCGTCTCCTGAGCTGCATCAGATGACACATAGTTCACCTTCGCTATGAGAGGTGGTCGGGCGTTGAACTTTTGATTGTTGGCCTGGTTCTGAGGTGCTTGTTGGTTTTGCTTCTTAGGACACTGATGAGCATAGTGACCTACTTCTCCACATCGGTAACAGGCATTGGGATTGTTGGGTGCACCACTCTTCACAGGAGCATTGTTAGGCACTCCCTGGCGTGTTGCAGGATTGCTAGTCTGTTGCGGGGGACGCTGATTTCCAAACTATTGCTGATACTGAGGGCGTTGCTGGAACTGGTTCCGCTGAGGATACTGACCACGGTTTCCCTGGTGAGTTGGTCCTTGATTTCTCTGCTAGAAACCTTGCTGGGGATAAGCACGTGGGCGAGTGTTGCTTCTAGAAGCTTGCCCTTGGAGCCTTCTCTTCTTAGCTTCCATCTCCTTGCGCTTATCATCAATCACGATTACGCGATTCACTAAAGACTAGAAGTTAGGATAAGTATTAGACAACAGCTGGAGCTACAGTCCATCATAGAGTCCCTTGAGGAAACAGCGTTGCTTATCCTTGTCATCCGCTACATCATTAGGAGCATAGCGTGATAGTTGGGCGAACTTGTCCCGATATTCCGCCACAGTCATTGATCCTTGCTTGAGAGATCTGAATTCTTCATGCTTCAGTTCCACTAGTCCATCAGGAATATGGTATGACCAGAAACTATCCTTAAATTCCTGCCAAGTGATGGCAGGAGCATTGTTGGGACGTCCAAACTGGAATGATTCCCACCAATCCTGGGCAGCTCCTTGGAGTTGCCCAGAACCGTACAACACCTTCTCAAGGTCGTTGCATTGTGCTATATTTAGTTGTTTCTCCACAGCACGCAGCCAATCATCGGCCTCCATAGGGTCTAAGGCATGGGTGAACACCGGTGGATGACCTTTCATAAACTCTCCACGCTTATCTCTGACCTGAACAGGCGGTGGCCCTCTTGCAGGTTCATTGTCCAAGCGCTGCATCATAGCTTGCATCAGCTGCGCTTGCATTTCCAATATCTATTCCATGGTCATAGGTGGCGGTGGTGGATTTACAAGAGCATCACGCCCACGACCACGGCCTCTGCCTCTTCCTCCTCTTGCGGCCATCTGTTTTCCAACAAATGCGCAAAATTTAGAGATTTTTCCAGTGATAGAGAGCTTACAAAAGATAAGAAACAATGCTGAGAATTTTCTGGACAAGATTCAAATTCAGCAGTTTAGTAAAACTATTATAACTCGAGTTTCAGAGATCCAACAGAGGTGCACCAAGATTCATTAGAAAGCTTAGGATATGAGCTACAACTTTCATTTAGACCACTTTTACAGATTCGGACTCACACATAGTCAAAAGTAGAGCTAAACCAAAACTGTTCTGAGTTCTAGACAGCGCAGGAACATCAACTTGTGACAGCTAGATCTCCCAAACCTGAACAGCTATTGATGTGATTCTGGAGACACTCGAAAGATACAGAGGTCTAGTTATCTCCACAAAAATTTCAAAATTTTTATCATCCCAGATTTCGAGATACCAGATAAAGAACACAGGCTGCTCCAGAAATCAGCACAGCAGAGATAAGCTAAGACGAAACATCTGCATTAAGATTTCATTCAAAACTTAAAGTTCCAATCTAAGGAAGTTGTGGACATGTCCACAAGCTTCCAGCAATCAAGCAAAATACCAAATCAACCAAGTTCACAAATTAAACATCTAATCAACCAAGTTCACAAGACCAACAAGACTAAATAAGAACACGAACTAACGACGTGGTAATCTAGATCAAGGCACCTAACACCTATGGAGCGGTGTCAATCATGGTGAAGGACTGACGCTTCTTCTTGTAGATGGAAGGCTGTCCAAGTTGTGCTCGAAGTTCATCCACTTGTTTCTGAAGACGTCTCTGCGCCCTTTGAGATGCACGCAGTTCTCCTTTGACTTCATCATCCACTCCCTGCATAGCGTGGACATGCTGCACCGTTGCCTCCAGAGTTGGGTCATTCTCTGGTGGAGCCAAAACCTGCCAAACACCCTCATGATCATTTCGAGGAAGGAACCTGAAGCGATCCTCCCTCATGGCCTCGAAGCGACGACCATGGTAGTGGATGTAGGCATTCTGTGCTGCATCCTCCATGCCATCCAAAGCATGGGCTCTCCTGGCAGGGGCATAGTGGACAGTCTCTACCTCATGTCCATTCTTGATATCGTTCCAAGCGGTGACCACCAGCTCTACCTTCCAGAAGGTAGCCTCCATTGGGTGCTGGTACTCAGCGCAGTGGTAGCTAATGGAGGCGTGCAAGTCAGGGAAGTAGTCGTCCAACACGTGGGTGAGGAGAGTGTGGTAGTAAGCTGTCTCTAGAGCTGGCTTGAAGTAGTACTTGCACTTCCAGCCAATCTCCTCGTCCTCCACGGGGGCAGCTGGGGATGGTGCAGGTGTAGGGGAAGTAGCCGTCGACTCCTCAGGTGTAGCTACCACAGGATAGACGGGCACGGCGACTGGTGTAGGAGCAGGTGTAGGCGTCGGTGTAGCCATCTCCTCGTTGTCGGAGATGATCACAATCTCCCTCTCCGCCGGTGGGGCACGCGGGGTGAACATGGCACGATAGCCGGCGGTGCTGAGTCGAGCAGTCTTCGGATTATGAGACATCTATAGATTTAAAGTGAGATAGAATTAGAATAAACAATTTTAAATAATAGATTAAGGTATGAAAGGCATAAATGTTTTAGTAAAATAACAAGAATAAGTCAGTAAGCAAGAAACCAGAGGAGCAAAGATACTAAAACGACCTTTTTCTAACTAGGCTTGCGTCCTACAGTCAACACGGCTCTGATACCAATTTGTCACACCCAATTTTAAGGATAAAATTGAATGCACAAAACTCGTGTGTGCCCAGGAATCAATCACACACATAAGCTGACAAATTACATAAAGTATCATCACGGTGTCTCATACATCAGAGTTATAATAAAACTTAGTCTTATACATCACAGCGGAAAAATAAAAAGATAATAAAACTCTCGTGGGCGTCATCACAGAGAAGGTCAACTGGTTGACCACAAGCCTAATAATCCTCCGAGAAATCCTCATACCCGTTGTCATCTGTTACCCATCCGGGATTTTTATCCAAGTAAGAAAATAAACAAGTGTAAGTACATTCCGTACTTAGCAAGCTAACATGGGGTTATGAAGCTCAAAAAGGATAGACTCTGGTTTACTGCAGTTAGCATTTTTAATAGGTCAAGCTTTATTCTCAAGTATTATCAAGTTATGCTTAAGCTCCCATTTAATTCCCATAAGAACATATATCGGGGGTCAAGTGTACCATATATCATCATTGAACAACTTTAAATGATCATCAACAAGTAACCAGTTATTCTATGAGTTTTCCAGGCCGCTCGTGACCGTGAGCACGGCTATTATAACAGTTTGTTACCCTCTGCAGAGGTGGTGCACATTCACCACGAGTCGTGATCCCTATATGCCCGGGTTAATTACTCCCATGTCACTACCAAGGTGAGCGGGCAGGGTACACTATGAAGCCATTTCATAGGTTTCCCTAACAAGTTAGGGCCGCTAGGTTTCCTTGGCAGGCAGATGTAGGAACCCCCCTTTCCTATGGCACATATCCATCGCGGCTATACTCATAGGAACAGAGGCAGCCCTATACCCAATGTGGCAAGCCCCATTTGCGCCAAAAAGATAACCTCTAACTAGCTAGAAAAGATCCTATTACTGAGCTAAAGTCAGAGCCATATGACTCTCCCGGTTGCACTGTTAGTCTCAGCTTTTGCCGACAGATAAGTCCTTATGGAGGGCTGGGAGCAACATGAACAAAGGTCATTTGCACTTTCACCCTATGGAATAGTTGTTATAAATCATGTTACTCACTTTGTTCTATAGTATCATTCATCAACATGTATATCAAGTTCAGTCAGAGCACTAGCAATCTACCCATATGCATTTAACCCATAGGAGACAAGGAACAGGATAAACAATCACTAGGATGTCCTTACGGGTATCAAAATTAGACACATGCAAATGAGTAATTGATTAAAGTGAAATAGGACATCAAGGAAGGCCCATGCTATACTTGCCTTGGTTCACAAACTCGTGCTGGTCCTGCTGGTCGTCGAAGAGTTCTTGGTCTCCAACGTTTTCCTCACCGTCTGAACACGACTAACACAGCAACATACAACATTCCAAAAGCATTCATGCAAAGCAAACATTCCTATCATTAGAATAGTACACCAACAGTATTGAAATCAAGATAAAATGTTTGTAAAACTAATCTACGTCTCGCTACGATCACGTCAACGCGAAGTTCACGAAAAACGGAGCTAAAATACGAAAGTTATGATTTAAACGGGTTTTCCTATAGCCATATATTTAATTAAATCTAATCATGAAATTAAAAAGTTCCAAACTTGACTAACAGTAGTTCCAACATGTAGCTTATGAAATTACGAAGCTAACGCGATTTGAATGGATCAATTCGGAGCTAAAACGACAATTTTATAAGCGAAACAGTTCAAATGGCATTTCTGTAAATACTGAAAACGTATTTTTGACTTAAGCCGTGGAGTTTACGCTTTCCAATCGAGATTGCGCATTCGGGGAAATACGCTTTGGACTGCGGGTTAGGACTTAGAAAAGTCTAGGGACTCTTTTGCAAAACAGCCACGCGAAGGGGTAACTTCTAATCCTGGCCGTTGATCTCGCGATGGGCGGTTGAGAATAAACCGAGGAGGGAGAACAAGGGGGGGGGGCTGGCCGGAACAGTGCCCCAGGCGGCGCCATGGCCGGCGGCGTGAAGGACTCGGCCGTGCGCAGTTAGGGGCTAGGGTTCACCAAACGGACATCCGAGGGCACCGGTGAGCGCGGGGGAAGAAGGGGGGTCGCGGCCATGCCGTTACGGCGGCCGGGAATGGCGGCTAGAGCTGTAGCCGCCATGGCCGGCGACCACGGCTCGCGGAGCTCGCGGCCAGGGCTCGAGAAGCCAAGAAACGAGAAACAAAAAGCATGGGAGGAGAGGGGAGAGTACGGCGATGCTCACCACGGCGAAAAATCGGAGCGGAGGCGGCTCGATGATGGTGGTTCGCGCGGAGGCGGACGGCGGAGCTCGGAGACCTCGGGGCGGCGGTTCTCTCGGGCACGGCGACGCGAGAGGGAGCGAGGATTAGTAGCAGCGGGTGCGGGGACAGCCTCGGCTTCCTTTTGTAGAGGCAATGGCGCGAGGGGGGCGCTCCCACGATGCCGATCGTGGGCGGCAGTTGCGGCTAGGCCGGACGCGGGCGGTTCCGAGGCGCGCGGGGATGAAGACGGCGCCGACAAGCGGGGCCCGGGCGTCAGCGGCAGGGCACGGGGGGCGTGGGCGGTTGCCTGGCGCGACGCGGCTGCTGGGCTGGCGTGGCTGCTGGGCTGGCGCGGCTGCTGGGCCGAGCGGGGAAAAGGGAGAGGGGCCAGCAGGCCGAAAACAAGGAAGGAGGGGGAGAAGAAAAAAAAAGAATTCTTTTCCTTTTTCCAACGATTTTCCAAATTTCATTTTCAATTAGATTTTGAATTCATTTGGAATTTGAATCAAAACCATTCATCACAAAAATAAATATGTAGCAACATGTATGCATCACAAAGTTTCTAACCTTATTTTTAAATTTTAATTCCACAAAATTTGTTATTTCCCTATCTTTTAATGCTCACACATTTGCATAAATAAATCATATTTAGCTATTTTAAAAGAATGTCATTTTTAGGGTGTTACAGCCCAAGGCAAGCCCCGGTGCATAACCCTTATTTTGAATAATCATTGGATATATATATGTGATGTGCATTTATGTTACAGGTATTTTATAAAAACTACATGCATAGATAACCTACATATGAGTCATACTAGATAGGTCGAGTAGCTGCTATGCTTAGTCTATCGACAGCATGAGTAACCTACCGTTACTCACAATAGGTGATTACCCCTCATGATAAAATGGTGAAAGAAAATGAGACCATGCAGGGATATGGTACAGGTATTGGTGGGTGCAAGGGGTTATGTCCCGCGGCCAACGGGGCATAGCTTGGTTACACTGTTTTCTCTATCTGTGTCGGTTAAGGACCGGTCGTTGCATTGGATTATAGTCAGATCACAGACTTATTATCCTGAGCACATGCTTGTTTATGGGAGCAATGAAAGCTCGTTGCTCTCTTGTCGTGGGTTCCGGCTCTTTCCGAACCGACTGGTTGGAGGCGGGGATGGTGGAGGTCTAAGCACCACACTGAGTCCGGGACTTAGGTGTGGAGGCTTGGAGTCCAAGTTTGAACGGGGACCTAGACCCCTTGACAGGAGAGTGATGGTTGGTCCTCTTGTGCCTGGGGTACAAGTAGGGCATGTGTTTCGAGGTAGCCAGCTGGGCACATTGATTCGCGAATCATCGGGTACTCCGGTACGACTTGTCTACAATCTAACACCATAGTAAGAACTGGAAGATGAAAGATGGTAAAATGGATCTGTTTGCTCAACCCCGCCGCCTCCGCCACCGCCATCCACCGCCGCCACGCTAATGCCAAGCTTCTCCACCAAATCTGGTGCGAGTGCCCCTGACTCCCCCACCTCCCAGGCTCCGGCGATGTGCTGCCGCCTCCGCCACCGCCGCCAGGCTTCCCAAGGTTCTCCTCCAGATCTGGCACGAGTGCCCCCGCCTCCATGTCCATCACTTCCAAGGCTCCGGCGGCGCGGCGCCTCCTCCGCCACCGCCACCACGCTAATCCCAAGCTCCTCCCCTTCTTCTCCGATGGACGCCCCCGCTACCAGCACCGCCTAGCCGGCCTCTCCCACCACCCGGCGGCGCCCTCGCCGCGGTCTCGACCACCACTACTGTTGGTCCCGCATCCTCCCTAGAAGCTTCCTTCTTAATCCCAGAGAACATGGAAATCCTCGAAACCTTGAAGCCGCCTAATGTCACAGCCTCCTTCTTCTTCTTCTCCGGCGGCGGCGGCGGCGTCAGCAAGTGAGTTCGTCCCGACACCCGCGCATCGGACGGCCCAAATCCAAAACCTGGAGAACAACGGACGGCCCAAACGGTGTGCGTCGTGCTGTATTAGCAGGGAGCTACATTTGTATTGATCACCGTGAGCTTTATAAAGCAGAGGAAAAAGGCGTCACAGAGAGACAAAACATATAAGATCATTAGAAAATATAGGCAGTTCTGGCAGTTCACTATGCCGCACAAGGAACAGGTGACCGCAATTTCGTCAGAAAATACACCACCCTCTGTACTTCTGTAGACAGCTAACTGCAACGGTGTGGTCGACGGTCGTGTGGATCCAAGTAAAAATTCGCTCAAGGTGTAGGTTCCCTCAATCCATCTTCAATAAGTATACAACACATTCAGAATCACAGCAACCATTACGTGAGCACTTGAAACCGCAGGCAGAAGATACTGCAATTTGTAGCGTAACCTGCAGTTAAGCGACTTTTTAGCAATAAGCCTTCAGATTAGTAACTCCACGTCCTAATTAACATGAGTTCATTACAAGTAATCTGGATCATGAACGCCTTTTCCCGGCCCTTCTGGGGCAAATTCCAAGAAAAAGAAAAGGATCAATAATTTGGTGTGCCCAAAGGCCCAGAAGGCAATTGCCATCTACTGTATGCTGTGTGCTGGAGCTTGATCAGCGCCTTGACTGCAGGAAGAAAAGAGCAGATACTCCTATATATATAACATATCTCCTTCAGTAGCTCTATCTGACTGTGGAGCAGAACTGCAGAAGCTGCTTAGGTTAATATTCCTGTACTTAATAACGTGGCCTTTATTCGTAAAATACCTCGGCTGTCCGCAAGTAATGACCAAACAAAAGAAGAACCATGAAGAAAAGAAGAGCATCAATAGAGAGTGAACTTTTGGTGATGCAAAGGACCAAATAAACAAAGTAAAACGCCTCGGATGATACACTCTTTGCGTCCCTTTTTCTCAGAATGCTCCTGCTCTCCTTTTTTTAGCAGAATGCTCCTGCTCTCCTTTTGACCTATCCTGGCCATACTAGGCCATTGTATTAGCCCATGATCCCATGGCCCATGTCCTCCTCGTCAGGCGTTTGTCTGGGCCGGTATGTCCGATTGTTTTGAGACAAACTGGGCCTCCTCCATGGTCTAGGTTCCTTCTTCAAATCCTGGCCTTGTGCGTGAATGAAAAGCAAAGGGCCCAATGGCTGAATGGCTCCCTCCTTGGCTCCTTGGTGCCCTTTTGCTGTGCATCAAGAAAAGAAACTTCTGAATATCATAATCACTAAAAAAAAAGAATATTCGCGATGCATAGTCCGCAATCACTCAAAAAAAAAAGAGAGAACCTCCACTCCACCAAAGAAATAATGTGTCAAGAAAAAAGAAAGAAAGATTATAACAAGAACATGAGTCTCCGTGACATCATCTTAGGTACTGTAGCCTGTAGGACGCACGCTCACCTCTGAAAGCAACAAGTCTTCACAGACAGCTCGTTGCACTAGATGTTCGTGCTGTCGTACAGGTCTAAAAAAGATCCTTTTTCTTCGGCTTTTTCTGGAAATGTTATTAATTTGCTATCGTGAGATCTTCACGAGAGGACAGGAGGATACTCTGCTTTACACCTAGATTAAGAGCGACAAAAGCTTCTGCAAGCTGCCTGTTGTTGCGTTGGGGGGGAAAAGTACTCTATCCAGTCGAACAACTAAACAAGCTTCAGTTTTCCCTTTTCCTAGTCCGAGTTCGTTTTTGTTTCAGGTGCCTTTTTCCAACTAAAAAGCCAGTAGAGCCATTTCCTTAAGAAAATAATAAGGAGACAGATAGTACTACAAGATACCTGATGCTTCATTTAATAACAAAAAAAAGTCTTGAGAAAGCAGGAAGCCCTGAAGGGAATGAGATGAAAATGAAGGATTAAAAAGAGAAGAAAAAGGGCTCTTTTTGTCTGGTTTGATTCTGACTCCTGGTTCTTTCCGAGCCTATTTATTTGTACATACTGGTACAACTGTACTAGTACTCCCATAGTAGCAGCTGTCATTTTGCTTCCAAAAACAGTTTGCATACGCTTGGTCGTATTTGACTTATAAACCATGACTTATCAGTTAATGAATATTATTTTTCTAGTGTTCTTGAACTCACTATCATTGTCACTTCTAACTCTCTTGATAGTTGTTTCAAACTCATTATGAATGTCCTTGACAAATGATTTGAATATTGCAAACACATCACTTTTATCCACTAGAAAGAATACCCATGTGTATCTAGTGTAATCATCCACTATCACAAAGCCATATTTGTTACCACCAATGCTAGTATATTGTGTTGGCCCAAACAAGTCCATATGCAATAACTCAAATGCTTTACTAGTGATCATCATGCTTTTCTTAGGATGGGTGTTTTCAACTTATTTTCCGGCTTGACAAGAGCTACAAAGCTTATCCTTCTCAAACACAACATCTTTCAAGCCTCTAACCAAGTCATGTTTAACCAATCTATTTAATTATTTCATTCCAACATGACCAAGCCTTCTATGCCATAACCAACCCATACTAGACTTAGTGAATAAATATGTAGATAATTTAGCTTCACTGGCATTGAAAATCAACCAAATATAGATTCTCATATCTAAACCTTTGAAGATCAAGTTAGAGCCATCTACACTTATGATCTCTACATCATCTACCCCAAATATGCATTTGAATCCAAGATCACATAATTGAGCCACGAATAGCAAATTGAAGTTCAAGCTCTCTACTAGCAATACATTAATATATGCTCATGTCATTGGATATTGCAATCTTACCGAGCCCTTTGACCTTATCTTTGCCATTACCACCAAATGTAATACTATCATAACCATCATTGCCATTGGTGTTGATTGAGTTTAACATTCTTGCATCACCGGTCATGTGTTGAGTGCACCCACTATCAAGAACCCAATGCATTCCTTCGGCTTTGTAATTGACCTACAAAAGAAGATCAATTCTTTTTAGGTACCTAAACTTACATGGATCCTTAAAGGTTAGTTACTAAGCTCTTTGGTATCCAAATTGCTTTTATTTTTGAGCCCATCCATGGTTTACCAATGAACTTAGCCTTCACACTATTTGTACCCTTAGTAAGCATATTATTTTTCTCTTACATCAAACCAGCCAATGATACTTTTAGTCATAGCTTATAAGCCAAACAAGCCTAAACGAACAGGGCGAATAATGTTCTGTCGCCCAAAAGACACAGCCACAGGACAGGAGGTACCGTGTACTATGATTAAGAAGAAGATACCGGAGCTAGGTACAGTCTGTAGTCTGTACGTATTCCAGTCTCGTAGGCACAGTTCAGGCGGCCAACACCCTGGCGCCTCGCCACGCACATGTCACCTTTAACTAACCGTTGCGACGAGACGAGCCGATAAGGCAGACACGCCTGCCGAGTGCCGACCTTCCTTCCGGTGGTCCACATCTCAGCGAGCGGGCGGCTGGGGGAGACGGGTGCATTTAGTACCGTACCGCCGCGGCGTCACGCAACGCAGCGAATATTCGAAACCCACCCGGGGCCGGGCTAGGCCCCACAACCCACGACCACGACGCTGGACGCACCGCCGCCGCCGCGTTGGGGGTTCTGCTGGCGGGCCTCTGACGGTTCTGCCCCTGGGCACTGCCCCGGGAGATGGAGCGCGGGACGTGGGGGTGGGGGCTGTGTGAGGGAAGCGCGCGCTCGGCGTGGCGCCCCCGCGATCGTGGAAACCGCTCACTTGTTAGGTACGGTTTGGCCGGGCACTGACGGTTTCGGCTCTCGCTGTCGGTCGCTAGATGGCTGACACCCGATTATTATTCACCAGAGCTGTTTTTCTCTCTTTCTCCTTTTCTTTCTCACTGACACAACCGAAGCCGAACAAGCTCGGTTTTCTGGCTCCGCGGCTCCGGCTCCTGTAGACACCTGTCGGCCGTTGGGCGGCCGACACCCGGCTACAGTGTAGGAGCCGGAGCCCGGCCAAACAGGACCTTAGTGCACTGGCTATTCTTCCGTTCGCTTAGTTTATAAGCCGTATTTTCTCAGTCAATAAATAGTATTTTTCTCCCACAATAAATTAGTCAACAATACTTTTAGTCATGACTTATCAGTCAAATGAACAGGGTATATGCTTGCAGCTTCCCGCGGAACAAAAGCTTGACCTGTGTCTGGCTAAAGAAAACAACCTGATGGGTGAGACGGTGACTTGCGAGCACGCTCAAAGGCCGAAAGCACGAAACGCAGCTGCCAAAGGTGTCTTCTATTTTTATTTTTATTTTTGGTCATGTTGCTTGTCCTGGCTAACAAGAGCCGTCTCACGGCCATATGGCCAATATTATTCATATATATTCTGATATCCGGCCAGCATGCTAAGGTATCGTGCTGGCCAATAAGGTTTCTGTGTAGGATGGAATAATGGGGTCTACAGTCTCCACACCCTGGCACAAGTCATGCAAAGCATGTCGTGTCGTCGTGCCACGACAGACTTGCTTGATTACGGAGAGCCTCTGTATTTGTCTACATCTTTTTTCAATCGTGAAACTAAGGGCATGCTCGACTGGTATTAAAGTCGGCTGATAAGTTAATTTTAACTAATTTATTGTAAAAATAATAATATAAATTCTAGCTGATAAATCGATTAATAAGTTCAAACGAATAGGCCGTACGTCGTCATCTGGATTTCTTTTTATTTGGGGCAGTTGGGGCTTGGATTGGCGCAACCGCGAAGGACTAGAGGTCACTTTCATCAGCAGCCAAACCGTTGGTTTTGTGATAGGTCCATATATAGAGTAGAGTGAGGAAATATTCAAATGCATGTCACGTTGTCATCTGAGATAAAGTGTATTAGTGGCCTACAATCAGTCTATTTGTTTAACTGTGGCTTGTCATAAATGATCATAAATTTCTAGTCAGAATAGTATTTTTTTCTCACACAAATCAACCAGCAGTTCTTCTTCACGAATCAGCAACGATACGAACCAGCCAACCGAACAGGCTGTATGTGTGTGTGATGAATGAATGGAAATGATTTAGCATGACTATATGTCTAAAAAGTGGTAAATAATAAGGTCACACCTGCTAGGACTATTACGAGTGTTACTGTTTAAATGAATATCCAAGATTGCAATCCCTACAAACATGCTTCCAAAATACTCCCTCAGTTCCTTAATATAAGCCATATAGATTTCTAAAGAAAATTCTAAAATATAGGTACGTATCAGCTCCCACGCCGATTGGTTTAGAAATATTTCCTACCGTACATAGCACATGCCTCAGCCAATCCTTTAGATTTAGAAAGCAATCTGATTGGGAGAGAGAAGATGGCCTGATTTTCCTTTTTTTCTCGGTCTCACATCCTTCTCCAAGCCGTGCATTAATATTGGTGCTAAAAACTATATGGCTTATATTAAGGAACGGAGGAAGTATCTATTATGAGAGAACGTTTTAAGGAGTTTCACGTATAAAAAATATCCATTTGGTACTGAAACAACTTCGACCAGCTCGTAAAGGTGTTGAAGAAGTTGTCCCAAACGGGACCTAAAAATAGCTGCTTCTCCTAGCTTCGACTTGCTCTGTGGGCCCTACGTGAGATTCTATGTGTAACACCCTCGGTGTTACACCCTAAATCATTTACGAAGACACGTTATGAGCATCATATTTATATGTTAGTGCATGTGATGGAGTGCATAGATGAAACATTGCAATTAAAACGAGCAATAAAAGTGTTAAACAAAAAGTTACTCCATAACTCATACAGTTAACAAGTATGGTTGTAAACCAATTTTTATTCAACAAAAACACTATAGAACACACATGTAACCCTTAAATAAAGTTTAAAATATTAAACTTTGTAGATGACAGTGAAATATTTGCTGTTGAAAAATGATATTACTAACTAATATTTCTACTAGCCTAGAAATTGCAAATTGAAATCAAGTTCTGCTCAAAAATTTAGAAAAATTTTCAAGTCTATCAACAGCTAGACATTGCTATGTTTAGCAAATTATTTTGAGAGATTGGGTTAAGGGGGGTGTAATGTTTATAGCTCTATTTGATAGTCTCATATACCATCTTGAGTGTAGCTAAGACCGTTTAGGTTTTGTAGCAGCGGTTTAGTCGTGGTGGGAGCTTTAAAAATCATGCATAGCACGTCCTAAGCCTATTTCCCCCAGTGGGCGCGGTCATCGCGCCTCAGGGGCACGACGTCGTCGCGTCGGTGCGTCCTGAGCACGCCTGCACACTGTCCGTGCTCAGCCAGCCTTACCGGCCATTCTGGTCCATCAGGGGCGCTGCGGTGTGGGGCCGCTGCTGTTGCTCACGCGGTCATGCGGTGCTGCCCCTATCCCACGCGCTGCAGCGGTACCAACCCACCGTGCGTCACGACGCAACTGCTATGGCTATCGTCATATCATCCTTGCGCTGCACCTCTGGCCCGGTTGGATGTCGCGCGCACGTGGCCGTGCTTGTCGTCACCATGCCATTGATGGCACTGCGGTGCGCGGGCCACGTCGGTCATGAACGTGCGTGCTTGTCTGCTAGCGCCTGGATGTGGGTCTCCATAGTCGCGCCAACCATATCCAGCCAAGGCGCACACACGCTTGAGCCATCGGTCGTACCCCACCGCCGTCTCTCTATTTCTCATCTCTCTGCTTCTGCCATAGCTACACAGTTGTTTGCTAGGATCCGCTGGCGCATAGCTGTGAACGTCTCGGCGTGGGTGGCCTCCAGTTGCTCCCATAGTCCTGCTAACATTACTTGATCATCTACTCTTGCCTCTTGGGCGGCAGCTCTCTGTTGATCAACTTGCTCCATTTGGGTGTGGAGATTTCCCAAAGCTACATATGCTTGATCAGTTTCCCATCGAGCCTCACTTGCTGCCTTTTTGTGCTTGCGCATAGGCTTCTTTAGCTTACGCTGTGCAGCTTTGACTCTCATGAGCTTATCCATGCAAGTGGTATAGGACTCTTGCCAGAAGTCCCTGGTGTCCTAACGAGTGTAGAACATCTTCATTACGGCAAACATGGTACTCATAGCGTGACTAGAACTGTCTGCCCGCTTGAAAGGTCCTAATGGCTAGAGGAGGGTGAATAGCCTATTAAAAATTTCTACAACAACACTTAACAAACCGGTTAGACAATTATGAGGCGAAGCAAGTGTTGCGCTAGCCTACTAAAATAGCAAGCCACCTACCATAATTCTAGTTTATATAGTTTCTATCCACATAATAGCTATGACACTACACTAAGTTAGTATGCTCTTAAAAGCTAACTAAAGAGCCACACTAACCAAACTAACAAGCTCTCACAACTAGCTACACTAAAGAGCTTGACAGCTAGTTTGTGGTAATGTAATGAGAGTGAGCAAGAAGGTTATACCGCCGTATCAAGGAATGAGCTAATCAATCACAAGAATGAATAACAATGAAGACCAATCACCTCAGAATCAAATAATGAACACAATGATTTTTTACCGAGGTTCACTTGCTTGCCGGCAAGCTAGTCCTCGTTGTGGCGATTCACTCACTTAGAGGTTCACTGAGCTAATTGGCATCACACGCCAAACCCTCAATAGGGTGCCGCACAACCAACATAAGATGAGGATCACACAAGCCATGAGCAATCCACTAGAGTACCTTTTGGCTCTCCACCGGGGAAAGGTTAAGAACCCCTTACAATCACCACGATCGGAGCCAGAGACAATCACCACTCTCCGCTTGACTGATCCTCGCTGCTCCAAGCCATCTAGATGGCTTGGTGAATATATCGGCAAGTTGATCTTCGGTGCCTACACTCTCAATGCAAATGTCCCCTTTTTGTTTGTGATCTCTTATGAAATGGTGGTGGACATCAATATGCTTTGTTCTTACATGTTGAACCAAATTATTGGTCAACTTGATTGCACTCTCATTGTTACATAGCAATGGCACTTTCTTGAACTTGATTCCAAAGTCACTCAAAGTGGTCTTCATCCAAAGTATTTATGCACAACAACTACCAGCGGATATGTATTCGGCTTCGGTGGTTGATAATACAACTACTATTTTGCTTCTTTGATGATCATGAGACAAGTGATCTTCCCAACAATTGATATGTGCCCGATGTGCTCTTTCTTTCAACCTTGCATCCCAGCATAATCTGAGTCGGAGTAACCAACTAGCTCAAACTTTGCTCCTTTGGGATACCACAAACCAATATTTGGTGTATGCTTCAAGTACCTTAATATTCTCTTTGTAGCCTTCAAATGACTTTCTATTGATGAGGCTTGAAATCTTGCACACATGCATGCACTAAACATGACATTCGGCCTTGATGCGGTCACATAGAGTAGGCTTCCAATCATAGACTGATACATTTTTTGATCCACTATATTTTCACTTGTATCACTATCCAAGTTGCCATTGGTTCCCATTGGTGTGTTAATGGTCTTGCTATCACTCATGTCCAAACTTCTTGATCATGTCCTTGATATACTTGCCTTGACTCACAAATGTACCATTCTTCAATTGCTTGATTTGAAGACCAAGGAAGTAACTCAACTCTCCAATCATAGACATCTCAAACTCATTAGCCATCATCTTTCTAAACTCATCACAAAAGTCTTGATTAGTTGATCCAAATATGATGTCATCAATATAGATTTGCAACACAAACAAGTCTTTACCAATCTTCTTGATGAAAAGAGTGATGTCAACTTTACCCATCATGAACCCTTTAGAGAGTAGGAAGTCCCTCAATCTCTCATACCATGCTCTAGGTGCTTGCTTCAAGCCATACAATGCCTTTTTCAATTTGTACACATGGTTGGGCTTCTTGTCATCTTCAAAACCGAGAGGTTGCTCAACATATACTTCTTCATTAATGTAACCATTGAGAAATGCACTCTTAATATCCATTTGATAGAGCTTGATATTGTGGGCGCAAGCATAGGCTAGCAAGATTCTTATTGCTTCCAATCTAGCAACCGGGGCATATGTTTCTCCAAAGTCAAGACCTTCAACTTATGTATAGCCTTGTGCTACCAATCTTGCTTTGTTTCTTACAACTATCCCATCTTGATCTTGTTTGTTTCTAAAGACCAATTTGGTTCCAATCACATTGTATCCCTTTGGTCTCTCTACTAATTCTCATACTTGATTTCTTGTGAAGTTATTTAACTCTTCATGCATAGCATTCACCCAATCAACATCCTTCAATGCTTCATCTATCTTCTTTGGTTCAATGGATGACACAAATGAAAAATGCTCATAAAATGAATCCAATCTTGATCTAGTTTGCACGCCTCTTGAAATATCATCAATGATAGTGTCTAATAGATGATTCCATGCAATATTGGTTGATTGGAGGATTGAAACTTTATTGCTTGCACTTGCTTGATCATTGGGTTGAGATGATGTACTAGCCACTTGATCTTGTTCATTGTCATGAGATCCACTTGTGCTAGCTTGATTTGTATCATCTTGCACATTTGAGTTAGAGAGCACTTGCACTTGATCATCTTCATCATCATTCACTTGCCTAGGCCTCAATTCACCAATATCCATATTCTTCATGGCATTTGAAAGTTGAATGCCTCTAACATCTTCTAAGTTCTCATTCTCTACTTGTGAACCCTTAGTTTCATCAAATTCAACATCATGAACTTTCTCAAGAGTACCACTATCCAAATTCCAAACTCTATATGCTTTGCTTGTAGTGGAATAACCAAGTAGGAATCTTTTATCACATTTCTTGTCAAACTTGTCCAATCTAGTGCCTTTCTTTAAGATATAGCATTTGCAACCAAAGACTTGAAAATATACAATGTTGAACTTTCTACCATTCAAGAGCTCCTATGGTGTCTTCTCTTTCAATGGATGACAATAGAGGCGGTTGCTACAATAGCAAGCCGTGTTGATAGCTTTGGTCCAAAAAATTGACTCATATTGTACTCACTAAGCATAGACCTTACCATATCAATATGTGTTCTATTCTTCCTCTCAACAAGGCCATTTGATTATGGAGTGTACTTGGCCAAGAATTGATGTCTAATTCCAAATTTATCACACAACTCATCAATTCTAGTGTTCTTGAACTCACTACCATTATCACTTCTAACTCTCTTGATGTTTGTTTCAAACTCATTATGAATGCCCTTGACAAATGATTTAAATGTTGCAAACACATCACTTTTATCCACTAGAAAGAATACCCATGTGTATCTAGTGTAATCATCCACTATCACAAAGTCATATTTGTTACCACCAATGCTAGTGTATTGTGTTGGCCCAAACAAGTCCATGTGCAATAACTCAAATGCTTTACTAGTGCTCATCATGCTTTTCTTAGGATGAGTGTTTTCAACTTGTTTTCTGGCTTGACAAGAGCTACAAAGCTTATCCTTCTCAAACACAACATCTTTCAAGCCTCTAACCAAGTCATGCTTAACCAATCTATTTAATTGTTTCATTCCAACATGACCAAGCCTTCTATGCCATAACCAATCTATGCTAGACTTAGTGAATAAGCATGTAGATAATTTAGCTTCACTATCATTGAAAATCAACCAAATATAGATTCTCATATCTAAACCTTTGAAGATCAAGTTAGAGCCATCTACACTTATGATCTCTACATCATCTACCCCAAATATGCATTTGAATCCAAGATCACATAATTGAGCCACGAATAGCAAATTGAAGTTCAAGCTCTCTACTAGCAATACATTAGATATGCTCATGTCATTGGATATTGTAATCTTACTAAGCCCTTTGACCTTATCTTTGCCATTATCACCAAATGTAATACTATCATAACCATCATTGTTATTGGTGTTGATTGAGTTGAACATTCTTGCATCACCGGTCATGTGTTGAGTGCACCCACTATCAAGAACCCAATGCCTTCCTTTGGCTTTGTAATTGACCTACAAAAGAAGATCAATTCTTTTTAGGTACCCAAACTTACCTGGGTCCTTAAAGGTTAGTTACTAAGCTCTTTGGTACCCAAATTGCTTTTATTTTTTAGCCCATCCATAATTTACCAATGAACTTAGCCTTCACACCATTTGTACCCTTAGTAAGCATATAGAAAGAATTAATCTTAATTGAGGATACATTAGCATTTTTGCTTTTGTTCTTGCATTCATGCTCTATATGACCAACTTGCTTGCAACTAGTGCAAAACCGATCATTGTTCTTCACAAAACTAGTCTTGTGAGGAGCAAAAGCCGCCTTGCCTTTCTTAGGGGGTATAGCCCAATCCCTCTTTGTAGAGAGAAGCTCTTTGGCTATCCAAGCACATAAGCAAGCGGTCCTCACCACCATAGGCCTTAGCCAAGGTGTGAGTGAGCTTATTGACCTCCTTCTCGAGGGTCTCATTCTCAACCATTAGTGAGACATCACAAGTGAAACCATCACTACTAGATGAGGTGGAAGTAGAAGTACTACAAGAAGGGTTAGCAGGAGCAACAATGATAGGCATAGATAATGATTTATCAATTATATCACAAGTTAAGCCTATATTGCAAGTTTTAACATGCTTCTTTTTATTTTGCTCATCAAGCAAAGAGGAATGAGCTTTTTCAAGCTTTCTGTGAGTCTTGCTAAGCTTCTCATGGGCTTCCTCTAGCCTCTCATGAGTTGCCTTGAGCTCACCTAAGAGCTTGCTTAAGGGCTTTTACCTACTTATTCAAGCTCTTGCATTCCCTTCTCTTAATGTCAAAGTGTTCTTTAGCATCTTCTAGCATGTCATATAATTCAATTTTAGTAGGTTCATCATCATCACTATCACTATCATTTTCATTATCACTTCCATCATCACAATTTTGTACCTTAGTGGCATTAGCCATGAAGCATGATAGAGTGTCAAAGAGAGAAGGCTTCTCATTGATAGCAATGCTTGCAAGTGCCTTCTTCTTGGTGGTCTTATCATCATCACTATCATCATCATCACTTGAGGAAGCATCACTATCTCAAGTGACCACATATGAACCACTCTTCTTCTTCTTGAAGGTCATCTTGTCCTTCTTCTCTTTCTTTTCTTTCTTGTCATTCTTCTTGTTCTTCTTGTTGTCATCATTATTGTGGCTGTTGTATGGACATTGAGCAACAAGATAATCTTTGATTCCACACTTGAAGCACCTTCTTGACTCTTCTTTATTCTTGGATGAAGACTTCTTTCTTCTAGCACGGTAGCCCTTCTTCATCATGAACTTGCCAAATTTCTTTACAAAGAGGGCCATCTTCTCATCATCACCATCATCCCATGAGCCATCATCTTCACTTGATGTATCTTGTTTTGCCTTGCCCTTGGATGATGTGGCCTTGAATGCCACGCTCTTCTTCTTCTCATCCTTCTTCTCATCTTTCTTCTCCTTCTTTTCTTCCTTCTCATCATCATCTCTATATGTATCATCGGTCATTATATCTTCCAACACTTGGTTTGGTGTCATGGCGTCCAAACCACTCCCCACTAGAATAGTGACCAATGTGTCAAATCTTGAAGGCAAACATCTCAAGAACTTGTGGGAAAAGTCCTTGTCCTTCATCTCTTCTCCAAGTGCTTTGAGATTATTGATAAGTACTTGAAGCCTATGGAACATCTCTGGCACGCTCTTATTCTCCTTTATCTTGAAGCTTGCAAACTTCTCTTTGAGAATGTATGCCTTTGCACCTTTTATGGATTGAGTGCCCTCAAATGATTCCTCCAACTTCTTCTAAGCCTCATGAGCCATCTCAATATTCTTGATTTGCTTAAATATTCTCTCATCAATTGCATCATGAATGGCACTTAGAGCAATGTCATTGTTTTAGAAATGCACTTCTTCAGCCGTGGTGGGATTCTCTAGATCCTCAATCTCAATTTTAGTTTCTACCACCTTCCACACTCTTCTATTGATTGACTTGATATGTGTGGTCATCTTTGATTTCTAATATGGATAATTTGTACCATCAAATTGGAGTGGCTTCTTGGTGTTGTTGATTTGAGTCATTTTTACACGGAAGGTTGTTAAGCCTCAAATCACGGCGACCTTGGCTCCGATACCACTTGAAAGGTCCTAATGGCTAGAGGGGGGTGAATAGCCTATTAAAAATTTCTACAACAACACTTAACAAACTGGTTAGACAATTATGAGGCGAAGCAAGTGTTGCGCTAGCCTACTAAAATAGCAAGCCACCTACCATAATTCTAGTTTATATAGTTTCTATCCACATAATAGCTATGACACTACACTAAGTTAGTGCGCTCTCAAAAGCTAACTAAAGAGCCACACTAACCAAACTAATAAGCTCTCACAACTAGCTACACTAAAGAGCTTGACAAATAGTTTGCGGTAATGTAATGAGAGTGAGCAAGAAGGTTATACCACCGTGTCGAGGAAGGAGCCAATCAATCACAAGAATGAATAACAATGAAGACCAATCACCTTAGAATCAAATGATGAACACAATGTTTTTTTACCGAGGTTCACTTGCTTGCCGGCAAGCTAGTCCTCGTTGTGGCGATTCACTCACTTGGAGGTTCACGAGCTAATTGGCATCACATGTTGTCGATGTTTCACCACTGATAGCCTGCTACGGGGATACCCAGGGCAGTTTGTTCGGGCTTCGACGTACGTAGAACTCGACGGTAAACGTAAGAGACAGTCGATTTATCCTGGTTCAGACCCTCGACCGTGATCGAGTAATAGCCCTATGTCCAGTCGGCGTTAGCCTTTGCGTTGGATTGATTATAAGTGTTGTCTCTAACTCTTTTTAGGAACTCCGCCCTCCTTTATATAGTCAGGAGGCCAGAGTTCTAGTTGGTTTACAATGAGGTTTCTAGTAGGATTATAGAATAATACTACTACTAAGTTTACAGAGAAAGAAGTCCTAGTTAGACTAGATCTTCTCCCTTCCTTGTGGGGTATCCTGTGGGTCCCGTATCGACAAGCCCCCAAGCACTTCATGGTTGATCTCTAGAAGCCTCATCTTGTTCCTTTAGGTTTTGCTGAGCAGGAACAAGCGTCATCCGAGTACTTTCTTGAGTGAAACCATGTAGCGCTTCTTGGGATCTTCAAGTGGTATGTGCTTTTTTGAAGAAAAAGTACATCTGTCTGGGTGTAGCCCCCGAGCCTCTTGCTATTTGGAACAAGGAGCTGGAGGGTCTTACCTTGAAATTGTTTTGATTCTTTGTTGAAGGGCTCCCGAGCATATACCCGGGTTTTTTATCAAAAAGAACTCAGATATTGCTTGGTATGGGTTCTTTTTGTCGTGAGTCCTTGAATTGGTTTGTCTTGAAGAAGTCTTCTTGGTGACGTGCGCTTTTTCGAAGAAAAAAGTGCACTCACTAAGTGTAGCCCCTGAGCCTCTTGCTATTTGGAACAAAAAGTTAGAGGGTCTTGAATCATATATTGTTTGAAAACTGCTGTCTTGAAGAAGTCTTCTGAGTGATGTGCGTTTTTTTTTGAAAAAAATACACTCACTGAGTGTTGCCCCCGGGCCTCTTGCTATTTGGAACAAAGAGTTGGAGGGTCTTAAACCTGAGTTGTTCAAAGAACTAAAAACTTCTCCTGTTGCAGCCCTCGAGCATATATCTAGGTTCTTTTATTCAGAAAGAACTCAGATGTAGGGTCCTGGCATATTCTCTGGTAGTCTGCTATTATCAGATATAGTTGTATGGTGGTGGTTGAGTGTAAATGCTGTTTGTTCACGAGTTGTACAATGTTGGTATATCCTTTCGAATATGCTTGTCCTTGAGTACTGTTCCTTCACGCCTAAGTCCCCTTTCATTGAATTCTATCTTTTCACTGTGTCCTTTGTTAGGTTTGTTCCGTTGGTGCTTTTGATCCATGTGCGCCGCTTCTTTGGTCTATAAATAGCCTCCTGGTGTGTTTTTTGATTCATCGAGCATTTTATTGCGTGGTCTGAAATCTCTATAGTCATGAATATGATAGTTTCTGAAGTAGAGCAGCCCCCGGGCGTATCTTGTAGTTCTTGTATATCTTGCCGTAGCTAGAGGGAGTCTTATGATAGAGATTAAAGGTAGACTAATCTCACAGCGGCATTGTACCAAGAGGTATGTGGCGGTAGTTGGAGGAAGTCTTGTGATGCGGGATACGTTCCTTCATCCAACAGTTTTGGGAAGATCCCCCTTGCCTGTCCTACGATTGTCCGGTGCATATCAATGCCTGATCCGGTGTCTCATCGGACTTGAGTAGACAGATGCCTGCTGGGCTTCCCTGTTCCATGCTGTCCCACTATGCTGCTGACTTCTGCCTCAGATGTACTGCGTCTATCCTTTGAAGAAAACAGTGTAGCCGAGTGCGGTTTGTTCTACCGAGTAGTAATTTGGAACACGTAGTCGTTCCAGAGCCTAGTTGTGTTCGGGTTCCTTTTTGCTATCTTGCTCGTCGTAGTGCCAAGTTCATTGGGTCTTGTAAGATATGTAATCTTGTAATGTTTGAAGTCATTTATAATGGAAAGAATCTTGTCTTCTGTGTTGTCATTCTTTTTTCTGCTGATGTCCTGGTTGTTTGCGAGATTCCTGAGTTCTTTCTATAAGAACCGAGTTCTTGTGTTCCTTGTGAGGTAACCCTTAGTTGCTTCATGGTTGATGAGTTCTTTTTGTAGCAATATGTTAACTCTGCCTTGGTGCTGGATGGATAAGTCTGAAATCTGTCCGTTGAACTGTACCTTTGTGTAGAAGTGTGCCATCCATCATTTTAGCTTTATCAGTTGTGTTGGGAAATGAACCGTTGCGTTCTCATGCCGTGTTTAAATGGGCCTAGTGGGCTGTATTTTTATTGCTGTAAAAATCTATTTAAAGGCCTTCTTTCTTCTTTTTCTTTGTTGCCCTGCTTTTGCCTTGAAACCCTAGTCCTCACTCCATCGTCGCCATTGTCGCTGTCATCTGAGCGCCACCGCCTAACTATCATCGTTTCTTAGTGCCTTATTGCTTTCGCTAGTATATGGGTAGGAAGAAATCAGTGAGCAAGTCCTAGGCAACCTTTGTAGATGAGGAGGCATCACTTTCTGTGATTGAAAATCAAAAATTCATGGCCATGAGGGCTGCTCAGAAGGTCTGGCCAGCTTCGACTAGACTGAGGATCAGTTGCACAAGCTTGTCAGTGATTGCCTGATCCAGGACAAGGAAATTGCTAAGTGGAGAGCTCTAGGCCAGCATCGGGTCCCAACTCAAGGCTCTGGTGAGATTGTTTTTTTTGTCTCCTTTATCCGTGCTGGACTTTGCCTTCCTGCCTCTGCTTTTCTTCATCGCTTTCTCAATTATTTTGGGATTAGCTTGAACCATCTTACTCCCAATGTTGTCCTTCATCTTTCTATTTTTGTTCATCTTTGTAAAACTTTTCTTGGAATTCCTCCTTCTCTTTCTCTCTTTCGTTACTTCTTCTGTCTGAAGCCCCAACCCCGTAGCGATGACACCCATGTTCTTGGTGGCTATGGGATTCAGTTTTGTCAGGGTCGTAAGAGTAGATTCTTTGATTATGACTTGGTTGATTCTGTGAGGGATTGGCGTGCCGACTGGTTTTATGCCACCAATATGATTCCTCCTCTTGCTGTTTATTCTGGTTCTGGTCCCGTGGTTAATGACTGATGGGAAAAGAATCCCCTGATGGTGGATGAGCTCTAGGCGATCAAGCCATTTCTTGAGAGGATATGTGCTCTGAAATAGCAAGGCTTGACCAGCTTTGGTATCGTTTCTAGTTTTCTTCGCCACCGTGTTCAACCTCTGAAGGAGCGAGAGAACTATGGTTTTGAATACTCTGGAGCCGAGGACCCTTCTCGTATGGTCCTTGCCCTTGAGTTGACTGGTGAGGAGGTGCTCGAGTGCCTTCAAAAGATGTTGAAGGGAGTAAGCGTCGTTCCGCATACTATCCCTAAGTATTGTGCTAACAACCCGCCTCCTGCTATGAGTTGTTTTTTCTTATGCTGGTACTTTTCATATTTCCTTTGCTGTCTCCACTTTTCGCTTAATATTTCTCGTCTGATTATTTTACTCTTTTATAGGAATTGGGGCGTAACTTCATTGATCCGATCCCCCTTGATGACTGTCCTGCCGTTGTGGAGCTTAGGGAGAATCTTGCTGGGGCATCTTTAACCAGTAAGTTTCAAACCACCATGATGTTTCCTGGTGTTTCTTTCATAGTTCTTGACACATATGTAGAGTATGTTCCTCATCCAGTTCCTCGAGCTCCTCGTAGTGTCAGAAAAAGGGGGCGAGCGGATTATTCTTCTTCTAGTTTGTCTGCCACCAAGAAGTCTCACCAATCGAATACTCCTCTAGGTACTCAAGTTATAGGTAGCGTGCTCCTAGGTGAGCATATTAATATGTTTTGTCTTTTTGTTGTTTGCTTTTGCCTCTAACCGAGTACTTTTCTTCTTTTTTAGATGGTGTTGTGGTTGCCATGTTTGAGAGTGAGGAAGATAAGGATGATGATGCGGCCCTTGTTATGCGTCGGTGAGTTGTTTTCTTGTTTTTCTGCTGTTGAACACTTCTTTTTGTTTTGACTTTGACTTTGTTCTCGTATAGTAAGCGGTCATCGACCTCGAGTTCTTCTGGAGCTCCGGTACTGACCATGCCACTCCTGTTGCAAGGTGGTGGTGATATTTTTGCTGCTATAGTTCCCCCTCTAAGGTCTTCTGTTGGTCTTGGGGGTTTTATGAAGAAGAAGATTGCTAAGTGAGTGAATCCTGGTTATGTTTCTTTGCTTATGTTTTCCTCTTCTCTGATTCATATTCTTATCGTCGATTTTCCTTATCCTCTTGCAGGCCCTCGCCTTCCCTTAACCCTTAGTCGACTTCTTGTCAGTCCTTTGGTGCGCCCCTGCGTTCTGAGTCTCAGGACTCAGAATGTGCGGTCGGCGAGGAGGCTATGAGGGGGACAGGGTTCTCTAGTGATCCTATAGCTGCTGATTTGCTGGCTCTAGAGGTGACCATGGCTGTGGTGGTGGAGCCATCTGAGGAGGTAGCCGGGGCTTCCTAGGGTACGACCCTGGTCTTGTCTTCTTTGTCTCGATTGGCTTCTCCCTCTGCTCCTCTTCCTAGTGGTGTTCAGCGTTTGGATGATGATGTGGTGCAACAATTCGATGCCACTCATCGGTTGTCAGAGCTGACCAGCTGCCTGGGGAACCTTCGCGACTTCTTTTGGTGAAAAACTCTAGGTAGGTTTTTTCTAAAGTTCTTTCTTTGGATGTTCGTCTTTCTTCTATTCTTATGTCTTGTTTTTCTCTCTCTCTCTTTTTGCTCAGTATTTTTCTCGGGATCATACCAGCTTCTTTTTCTCGTCTAAAACCAAGAAAAAGTTGTCTTCTGAGGTTAGTGCCCTAAAAACAGAGCTTGACCTCTATCGGGCTGAGATGGAGGACCGAGCATCAAACGCACCAAGGGGAGGAACAGGCTCTCCGTGCCTGGGTGGTTGAGGCGAAAAAGCAGAGGGATGCAACTGTCCAGGAGGCCTTGAAGAATGTGGAGGCCATGAAGAATTAGTGCAATGGTATTGCAGGTTCTTTTTGTTTCCTCTTGTATTCAAATTTCCCTTTCTGCTGACTTGTTTTTGGTGCCTGGTCTAGCTCTCCGAGTTGAAAAGTAGAAGCTCTTGGAGGGTATTGAGGAAATGAAGACACTTGCTCACAATAGTCACAACAGGGCTGAAGAGGTAATTACTCGTGCTGAAGAAGAACTCATGCTTGCCAAGTTGATTAGACGTGGAGCTGATAGGGATCTTATGCAGGTCCAAAAAACTATTGAAGTCTTGACTGGTAAGTTGGCGACGGCTACTGAGAACTGGAATGCTTTGTGGAAATCATTTCGGTCAGTAGCCGATCTTCTCCGGACTCCATCGGATGATGGTCAATCTTGGGCTCAGTTTATTCCCCAAGTTCTGACCCGTTTCTAGGAGTTCATGAAGAGGTGCGCCCAACTATGTACCAGAAATGTTCTTGCCCAGGTCTGGGTTCTTGCTCCAGAGATGCCTTTGTCCAAGATTGCAGAGGAAGCCGAGAGTCAAGAATATCTAGATGCCATTGAAAAGATGGAGCCTGAGGTTGAAGATTTGTCTAGGAGGATTGTAGATAATCTTAATATTGATATTTCTTCTCCTGATGATAATGCTTGATGTATTTGACATTTGTACTCCAGCCTCTGTAATAGGATATTATACTTCTTTTTTAATGAAGATCCTTTATTTTTTGTTGATGTCTTCTTTGCCTGGATGTCTTTGATTTTGTCAAGTGCTTGTCATGCTTTCGTCCACGCCGTGTAAACAACTCGGTATTTTTAGATCGTTGTCTTAACAAACTTTCTTGATTTGTCGAGTACTTGTCTGGCTTTCGTCTACTGCCAGTGTAAACAACTCGGTATTTGTAGATCAGTTGTCTTGACAAACTTTCTTGATTTGTCGAGTGCTTGTCTGGCTTTCGTCTAGTGCCATGTAAATAACTCGGTATATGTAGATCGTTGTCTTGACAAACTTTCTTGATTTGTCGAGTGCTTGTCTGGCTGTCGTGTAAACAACTCAGGGGTAAGTAGATCTTTGTCTTTACAAACTTTTTATTCTTGTTAATAGTTAAAAGACTTAGGACCAACGATCTCAAGCATCTTCAGCTTCTTCTTTTTAGCTTTTTGCTTAACTCGAGATGTGGCCAGCATCTGGCTCTTTACCTGGTTGTAAAAACATCTTAGGATCAGTTCAGGTGTTAGCTTATTAGCTACCCTCATCGGCGGGCTCAAGTATCTTTTCAGCTCTTTTGCTCTCAGCCGATATGCTCAGGCATAATTTCAGCCATTTTGCTTTTTGGATCGGGTGTTAGCTTATTAGCTACCCTCATCGGCGGGCTCAAGCATCTTTTCAGATTTTTTGCTCTCAGCCGGTATGCTCAGGCGTAATTTTAGCCATTTTGCTTTTTGGATCGGGTATTAGCTTATTAGCTACCCTCATCGGTGGGCTCAAGCATCTTTTTAGCTTTTTTGCTCTCAGTCGGTATGCTCAGGTATAATTTCAACCATTTTGCTTTTTGGATCAGGGTGTTAGCTTATTAGCTACCCATCATCGGCGGGCTCAAGCATCTTTTCAGCATTTTTGTTCTCAGTCGGTATGCTTAGGCATAATTTCAGTCATTTTGCTTTTTGGATCGGGTGTTAGCTTATTAGCTACCCTCATCGGCGGGCTCAAGCATCTTTTTAGCTTTTTTTGCTCTCAGCCGGTGTGTTTAGTGAAAACAACTTAGGAAAAGTCGTAATAAGACATCTGTTTGTCGAGGAACACCATCTTTATTGATCATGAACGTTTACATGCTTAGTGAAAACAACTGGGGAAAAGCCATAATAAGACATATGTTGTCGAGGAACACTATCTTTATTGATCATGAACGTTGATCTCTTGTGGCTTGTATATATGTTCCTCCTTGTGTTGTTTTCATGCATAGAATCTTCTTAGTTGGCTGATGTGCCATGTATTGTTGACTTCTTTTCCATCTTCAGTTATCAACTTGTATGTGCCTGGTCCGGTGACTTTTATGACAATAAAAGGACATTCCCATGGACTGAGTAGTTTATGGCATCTGTCAGTTTTTTGTATTCTTCTTAGTACTAGATCTCCGATTTGGAGTGATCGAGGTTGGGTATTCTTATTGTAGTGGCATCTTAAATCTTGGAGGTATCTGGCTAATTGAATGGTAGCATTTACTCTGACTTCTTCCGTACTATCGAGTTCTAATCTATGGGTGTGTTCTGCTTCTCCTTCATCATATTGTTCTATCCTTGGTGACAGTCCAGATCAAGTCGGTACAGGTATTACTGCTTCTGATCCATAAACTAGGAAGAAAGGTGAGTATTCCGGTGGCTCTGCTTATTTGAGTCCGTAGCCCACATACTACTTTGGGTAATTCTTCAGTCTATTTGGATCCATAGTCCACTAGTTCTTCGTACAATCTTGGTTTTAATCTGGCTAGTATGAGTCCATTAGCCCTTTCTACCTATCTGTTGGCTTCTGGATGTGCGACTGATGCGTAATCTATGCCGAAACCACAATCCCATGCCCAACTTTGCAAATATGTAGCTATAAAGGGAGAACCTAAATCTGTGATGATTTGATTGGGCATGTCGAAGCGGTGCATAATGTCTTGGATAAACTCGACTGCTTTGGTTGTGCTGTATTTTGCAAGTGGTTTGTATTCAATCCACTTGGTGAACTTGTCAATTGCTACAAAGATGTACTCGAAACCGCCCTTTGCTTTCTTGAGAGGTCCTACTTGATCCAATCCCCAGCAGGAGAAAGGCCAAGCAGGAGGGATGTAGATCAGATTGTGAGCTGGTACATGAGCTTGTCTTGCGAACATTTGGCAACCTTTGTATTTTCTGATGAGTTCTTCTACATTTTCAAAGCAGTTGGCTAGTAGAATCCGGTTCGGAATGCTTTGCCGACTAGTGTTCTTGAAGCGGCATGATTTCCACAGCAACCTGAGTGTATTTCTTCTAAGATCTCTTTGCCTTTTTCAAACGAGACACATTTTAGGAGTACTCCTGATGATGCTGGCTCTTCTATACAGCTTGTCCCCTACTAGGATGTAGTTCTTGCTTCTAGCGAACAACTCAGGTAGCCTCCGCTTTATCCATTGGCAACTTATTCCCTTTGATGTAATTGATAAAAACCTGGGTCTATGAGGTGGTGATTACCAAAATCTGGGTGCCTTTAGCTGGGAGTTCAGGGGTTATCTCACCAGGTTGTTTGATAGAGGGAGATGATAACTCTTCTATGAATACATCGGGTGGTACCTTCACCCTGTCAGACCCGAGTTGGCGAGGACGTCTACCGTAATATTAGAGTCACGCAGGACATGTAGAATTTCCAATCCTTGAAAATGTTTTTCGAGTTTTCATATTTTAGCATAGTAGGCGCCCATGTTTTCTTTGGTGCAGTCCCAATCTTTGTTGACTTGGTTGACGACTACCGCCGAATCACCATATACAAGTAATCGCTTGATTCCAAGGGTAATTGCCACTCAGAGTCCGTGGATGAGGGCTTCAGTATTCTGCTTCATTGTTTGTAGCTTGCCATAATATTGAAGGACATACTTGAGTTGCTTTCTGTCTGGAGAGATGAAGAGAACGCCTACACTGGCTTCAGCCTAGCTTGAGTGATCCATCAAAGTACATCTTCCTAATGGTCAAGGATGGTATTTGACATAGGTTGTTGAATTTCTAGTCCACTCAGGCAACAAAATCGGCAAGGGCTTGAGATTTGATTGCCTTCTATGGGGTGAAATCGATATTAAGAGCACCAAGTTCAACTACCCACTTAGATATGCGCCCTGTTGTGTCTCTATTGTGTAGGATGTCTCCGAGTGAGAAATCTATCACCACGGTAATCTTGTGGCTTTCAAAATAGTGGCGAAGCTTGCGTGAAGTGATCAGGAGGGCGTAGAGTAGTTTTTGCACATGCGGGTATCGGATTTTTGATTCTGATAGTACTTCGCTTATGTAGTATACATGGCATTATACTTTATATACACGCCCTTCTTCTTCTCTTTCTACGACTATTGTTGTGCTGATCACAGTAGAAGTTGCCGCAATATATAGCATCATGTCTTCGTTTTTCTTTGGAGGTGTGAGAACGGGCGAGGAGGTGAGGTATGCCTTAAGTCTTTTGAAAGCTTCGTTGGCTTCTTCTGTCCACTCGAACTTATCTGTCTTCTTTAGTAGTTTAAAGAAAGGTAACCCTTTTTCACCGAGTCTTGATATGAAACGATTGAGGGCCGCCATGCAGCCTGTTAGATTTTGTACATCCTTGACGCTTTGAGGAGGGCCTATTTCTGTTATGGCTTGAATTTGCTTGGCATTGGCTTCGATTTCACGATGACTGACCAAGAATCCGGGTAGTTGTCTTGAAGGAACTCCGAAAACACACTTATTTGGGTTCAATTTCCACCTCCACCTTTTTAGGTTTTCGAAGGTTTGCTTTAAGTCTTAATTAGTGTGTCCGGGTTCTTTGTTTTAACTACTACGTCATCCACGTATGCCTCTATGTTTTCACCTGATCTGATCACCAAGGCACGTTTGGATAGCTCTTTGGTATGTGGCACCAGCGTTCTTGAGTCCAAACGACATGGTCTTGTAGCAATAGGCACCGAACAGAGTGATGAAAGATGTCTTGCTCTGGTCTTGTTCCTTTAATGCGATCTGGTGATATCCTGAATAGCAATCAAGAAAGGATAATAGGGCAGATCCTACTGTTGAATCAACTATTTGATCAATGTGTGGTAGCCCAAACGGATCTTTCGGGTAGTGTTTATTGAGATCTGTGTAGTCGACGCACATGTGCCACTTATCCAGTATTCTTTTTTGTACTAGAACTAGATTTGCTAGCCAATCTGGATGAAGGATTTCTCTGATGAATCCGGCTGCCATTAACTTTGTGATTTCTTTTTTAATTGTTGCCTTTTTGTCGGATGAGAATCATCATAGCCAGTTGCTTCACAGGCTTGGAGCCTTCATTGATATCAATTCTATGCTCAGCCAACTCTCTTGGGACACCTAGCATGTCGGCCGGCTTCCAAGCGAAAATATCTTTGTTGTCCCAAAGAAAGCTGGTGAGCACGAGTTCCTATTTTGCCGAGGTGGGCGCTGATGGTTGCCATCTTGGAGGGATCCCCGATGCCCAGGTCGATTTGCTTGACGTCAGCTTCTTTTGGTGGTGAGAGGACGCTGGGCTTTTTAGCTGGTATCTCTAGTTCTTCTGGGCTCATTTCTATGGCAATAGTGGCTATTTCTTTTCTACCATTGGCGGTTTGTGCTTTTGCTGCAATTTGAATTACCTGAACATCACAGTCAAAAGCGCGCTTCAAATCACTTCGAAGGGAAAGGACTTCGTTAGGCACTAGGCATCTTAAGCAATAGGTATGGGTAATACGGTATCGCCATGAATTTTGCTAATGCTGGGCGTCCGAGGATCGCGTGATATGATAAATCGAAGTCTGCAACTTCAAACTTAATGAATTCTATTCGGTAGTTTGAAGGAGTTCCAAAAGTAATCGGTAGAGTGATTTGTCCAAGTGGCATGGCTGCCTTGCTGGGTACTATCCCATAAAAAGGGGTGCTCGTTGGTGTAATCATTCTAGCGAGTTGTAGTCCCATCTTCCTTAGCGTTTCTAAAAAAATGATGTTGAGTTCGGCTCCCCCATCGATTAGTACTTTTGTGACAGTCATACCGGCGATAGTTGGATCTAGAACCAGTGGGTAGTGGCCTACGTTTCCTACGCTAGTCCATTGGTCTTCTCTTGAAAACTGGATTGGATACTATGACCAATTGCGATATCTTAGAGTAGCCGGCTCTGCTGCCATGATAGTTCATAGAGCTAGCTTTTCTTGATATTTGCTTCTGGAATCTAAGGCCCCAGTGAAGATCACTGCTACTGTCCCCTGGATTTTTGGAATCCTTTGTCTTCATGGTTATCTTCATCTTTTTTCTGATTGTCTTCTTTAGTGTTTACCTTATTATCTTTTCTTGTATATCGCTCGTTGAAGGTGTAGCAATTTTGGTGGTGTGATTTCCTTTAGGATGCAAGATGCAATGCATGTTTTCAATGTTGTCATACCCTCTGGGTTTGGAAATCTTCCTCGATTTATCAGCCACCGCTACAGTGTTGTCTGGTCCACATTTTCTTTCTTGATGTTTGATGTTTCGATGATTTCGCTTTTTTGGGTTGTCTTGGTTGTTTCTATCTAGGAACCTTTCTCGTGTCTTCTCCTCTACAGTAATCATCTTTTCTACTGTGTGTCTGAATTCTTCATTGTTTCTTGGGTTTTCTTTGCAGAAGTCCTGAAATTGCCACCTAGCCATAATTCCGTGAGAGAAAGCCTCGATTACTTCTCATTCGGTGATGTCATGTACTTGAGCACGTAGTTCACCAAATCGTCGATAGTAATTTCTGAGAGTTTCACCTCCTTTCTGCTTGGGTCCTTTTTATTCTACGTGGGTGATGGGGTGCGTAATGATACCCACAAAATTTCTACAGAAAACTCTTTGCAAGTCCTCCCAATTTCTGATTGACCCTGGATTTAATTTGTCAAACCATTGGAGGGCATGGTTTCTAGTGCCATGGGGGAAAATAAGGTCTTGATATCGTCGTCTCCTTCGGCTAGTTCAATTGACTGCGAGTAAATCCTGAGCCACTGCCTTGGTTCAGTCTTGCCATCATATTTTGAGTGGTTGGATGGTTTGAACTTGTGAGGTAGCCGTATTGAAGCAAGTCTGTTCACAAAACAGGGGAATCTATCGTGCGTTCCGGCTTCTGTGTATTCTGATTCAGCACCTCCTTCTAGCCAACTATTGTCTTAGTGAGAGCAGTTCTGTGGGGCTGTCTGAATTGATACTTTGCTTTTGGTCTTTCTTGGTTGTTCGACTCGGTAGTTTTGACTATGGTCCCTTCTACTTTCTCTGTTATGACTTCCACTTGGTCCGAGTCTCTCAAAAGCAGACTTTCTTTGATTTTGATCTTCCTATCTATGAGACATTGACCTAGCAGGTAGTCTTGAGTGGGTCTCTCCATCATGTATCCTAGGGCTATTGACCAGAGAAGGTCCTGGAGCTGTTCCTGTTTTTCACCAGGAAGTGAGGTCGCCCCGAGTTCTTCTAGTGCTTCTCGGATCCTATTGTAGGGTGTATTCGCTGCGCGTCTTTCTTTGACTTCTTGTTCTGATTTTCTTCTGTTGTACTCGACCAGACCTGACTCATATTTAATCTAAGCTTCCTTGCACTGCCTAGCACGGTGTTGGCGTCCTTGTTTCAATTTGTTTCTTCTTTCTCTGGCTTGCTTCTGATTCTCGGTCTCACCATCGTGCCCCTAGATAAAGGGTGATATGTTGGATTCAGATTCATCTGATGACTTGATGTTGGGTGCTTCTGGGGGACCAATGGTGATCGAGGATGGTGAACCATGAATACTTCTCGTGCGTGAATTCTTCTGTTATCGGCGTTGGTTTCCATACTGTCGAAGTCACCGACAACTTTAGTAGAGGCTTCAAGATCGCAGATCGAGTCTTCTTCTTGGTAGGGTAGAATTGCTGTTGTCGTCGTGCCGACTAGTCGGGTTCCGCTATCCTTAGGAATAGAACCTGGCCAGTGGACGATGCAGTTTTCAGATGTTATAGTTAATACCATGCCTTCTTGAGCTCCTTTCAATGGCATTCTAAGCACCGGATCGAGGGATCCTTTGGGCCGTGTCTGATAAGATTTTGCCATTTTGTGGAGTTCAAACGAAAAATGACTTGACTTCTTAAAAGGATTCTGAGTGTACTCTGAGTTGTATTCTTGATAGGCCAAAACCATGTTCTAGAACCCTGCCGGAAAAGAACTTGGCCTCTCGAAAGAACTTGGGTAGGACTCCATCTCAGATGTGGAGCTTGAGTTTGAGTTGGATGCGCAAAGCCACAAAATCTGAGTTGGATCGGACATCATGAGCTGCACAAATCTTCCGGCGAGTTGATCCATCGTAGTCGCCTGCAATAGAAAAGTCTTCATGGTGATCCGAATCTTCAAGGAGATGGCTTTGGAGCTTGCCATCATCATCTGCCTCACAGATCCATGAACCGAAGATGAAGGTTGATCCCGTCGAGAAGATCATGTTGTCGAGGTCCAGTCGAGCTCTCGGATGTAGTTTCAGCCGAAAGCCCCTACCTAGCGCGCCAGCGGTCGATGTTTCACCACCGATAGCCTGCCACGGGGATACCTAGGGCAGTTTGTTCAGGCTTTGGCTTACGCAAAACTCGACTGGTAAACACAAGATATAGTCGATTTATCCTGGTTCAGACCCTCGACCGTGATCGAGTAATAGCCCTACGTCCAGTCGACGTTAGCCTTTGCGTTGGATTGATTATAAAGTGTTGTCTCTAACCCTCTTCAGGAACTGCCCTCCTTTATATAGTCAGGAGGCTAGAGTCCTAGTCGGTTTACAATGAGGTTCCTAGTAGGATTACCGAATAATACTACTACTAAGTTTATAGGGCAAGAAGTCCTAGTTAGACTAGATCTTCTCCCATCCTTGTGGGGTATCCCATGGGTCCCGTATTGACACACGCCAAACCCTCAATAGGGTGCCGCACAACCAACACAAGATGAGGATCATACAAGCCACAAGCAATCCACTAGAGTACCTTTTGGCTCTTCAGTCGGGGAAAGGTCAAGAACCCCTCACAATCACCATGATCGGAGCCGGAGATAATCACCACTCTACGCTCGATGATCCTTACTGCTCCAAGCCATCTAGGTGGCAGCAACCACCTAAGAGTAACAAGCGAATCCCATAGCGAAACATGAACACCAAGTGCCTCCAGATGCAAACACTCAAGCAATGCACTTGGATTCTCTTCCAATCTCACAAAATGATGAATCAATGATGGAGATGAGTGGGAGGGCTTTAGCTAAGCTCACAAGGTTGCTATGTCAATACAAATGGCCAAGAGAGAGCTTGAGCCGGCTATGGGGCTTAAATAGAAGCCCCCACGAAATAGAGTCGTTGTACCCCTTCACTGGGCACAACACGGGGTGACCAGATGCTTTGGTCATATTGACCGGACGCTGGCACTCAGTGTCCAGTCACTTGATACACGCCACTGTGTCCCCTCTCTTTGAATACTATTCACCCAATCTCAACGGTCAACAGTCGACCGGACGCTGCAGCATAAGTGACCGGACGCTGAGCCTCTAGCATTCGGTCGTTTCCAGTAAGGTTCCAGAAACGAATTTCTTCGACCAGACGCATCTGGTCATGCTTGACCGGACACAGCGAGCATCCGGTCACACGGTGACTTTCTTCTATGCTGTTCGACAACATGACATGACACAGCCTTCTAGCGTCTGGTCGCTGAGTGACCTAGCATCCGGTTAGTTGACCAATGCCAGCGTCCACGCTGCCACAACTGACCGGACGCGCTGGTCCCTCTGAGACCAGCGTCCAGTCACCTTGTGACCAGCGAGACTAACTCCTATTTACCTCTAACTTCTTCACCCTTGCTTAAATGTGTCAACCACCAAGTGTATCACCTTGTGCACATGTGTTAGTATATTTTCACAAATATTTTCAAGGGTGTTAGCATTCCACTAGATCCTAAATGCATATGCAATGAGTTAGAGCATCTAGTGGCACTTTGATAACCGCATTTCGATACGAGTTTCACCCCTCTTGATAGTATGGCTATCAAACCTAAATGTGATCACACTCTCTAAGTGTCTTGATCACCAAAATAAAATAGCTCCTACCATTTATACCTTTGCCTTGAGCCTTTTGTTTTTCTCTTTCTTCTTTTCAAGTTCAAGCACTTGATCATCACCATGGCATCACCATCATCATGTCATGATCTTCATTTGCTTCACCACTTGGAATGTGCTACCTATCTCATGATCACTTGATAAACTAGGTTAGCACTTAGGGTTTCATCAATTCACCAAAACCAAACTAGAGCTTTCACTGCTCATCCTGATCTCAGATCAATGCATTGCTATTGCGCTATGCCCATACGGTTGTGGATGGATCCACCCAAGGAAAAGTACCAGCGGCACTGCTAGTAAGCTCATCCCCGTGCTACTGACAAATCTGACTTAGTACCTCGAAGGCTACTACTTGGGCAGCCTCCTAAGGAGTTCTTCCTTCAGATTCTACCTTCCATTCCTGCCAGAAGGGTGCTTAGGTATGAGCTGGTATGGTCAGCCATACTTCATACCATGGTTGTCCTTTTCATTCCAGTAATAGAGGGGTGGTTCGTAATACCCTGCATAGTGCAAAACTCTCCAAAGTAGGGTAGGAGTTCTAAACATCAACAGGAAACTCTCACTTCCAGCCGGTCCTGCCATCTGTATCAACAACATGTGTAACTCTTGTGAGACAAAGTCATAATAGATAAGAGTTACATAACCGAGTAAGAGATTTATAAGGGGAGGGACAATGCAAATATTGAATAATGATTTATCATGATACATGCACGTTTCGTACGTCCTTACAAACTTAGGAAAAAAATATTTCTAACAACATACACGGTGGCATATATATGTTCTCTCATATATAGCGTAGCTAGTTGGGCTACACATTTCGCTGTTAGTGCACCAACACAAGAATTTCATTTTAGCCCAACCCCACAATTATAAATGCAGAATGTAAATCTAGGCTCTAGGTTGTAATCTAAATACTTCCATGTATATATCCATGTATATATACTTCCGTATCAAAGCTACCCAAAAGTAAATATGTCCTCTATATACATATAAATATGCATACACAGTCGTATCAAAGCTAACCCATAATTAAATACCTCCACATATATATGAGACATATATATATATACTTTAGTATTATTTACACCAAAATTTGAGAGAATAATGTGAGAATTCGAAGGCTTCCAAAATCGTGTCAATCAAGGAATTGATTGTATAAGGATCGATATCAGTTGATCTAGATACGACTCTAGGATTGGCTCCCTTCGAATGATGTTAGCAGATAACGATGATGAGCTGCAGCCGGCGTCAGAAAACTACATATTGGACTCTACAAAAAGGGAAAGATTAGGGTCCAAATTATTTTAAAATAGGAATGTTTTTTCTATACCAAAGATTGTACCGAGTCATACTTGAATATGATTCATGTTTAGGCTCTGGGTATAAATATTGGGCCCCGGCTATTGTAATAGACACGCAATCAATCAAATACAAGTTACTTACTTTTTCGGCTCTGGTCACCCCTTAGGAGTAGGAGTAGAGTAGATCTTAGGTGATGTAGACTAGGCCCGATCTTTCGAAAGGTGTGATAGCGTCGATTGGTGGAGACTCGACGTTCATGATCTAGGCTTCAAACCAAGACTGATTTCGGACCCCCGCAACCTATTACACCACTGCTCTATTGGTTATCAACCATGCGAAACGCGATTGACCTCGCTGAAGAAGCCTTTCCTGCAAGCGAATCGAGAACACAAGCAAGAACTGAGATGAACGCAATCTAAAGTTGCAAATAAATATGAGGCTTATGATAATAAGAATGAGTTCAAGTCTTTATTCGAAAGGACTAATCGCCACAGGCGAACAAGATCAAGAACTGGGGCCCTGGTTCACAGCAAGCGGACTTGACGGCGATAGTTGCAGCAAAATGACTGTCTGTTTCATGAGGAAATCAAGAACTAAACAAAACCCCTAAACCCTAAGGGGAGCGACGGCTGGTATTTATAGAGTCTTGGGTGTCACCCCCTGGACACGCCCCTAATGGGCCCAAACATGATACATGGTCCAAGGGACCAAAAGACGGTGTCGTAGCACCCTGGCAGATTCTGTATGCTGACTTGTTTTGACAATTTCTATTGATTCCGAAGGTCTTTTGATGTGAAACTACTTGGATTGGTTTCCTTATCAAATTATCTTTCCAACCATATGTTGATCGTCGAAAACAGAGTCCGGATGCATCCTGGGTGACTAGTTTAAGGCAAACTAGGTCCTAGGAGGCCGAGACAGACTCGAACTTGAGTTGCTTTGGGCCTCCACTTCGGGGACTCGAACCGAATTAGCCTCGGACCTCCTTCTTGACTTGGACACCCTTGCTGGCCTCCTACCCCTCCATACCATGTGCCAAACATGGTCATATGCATGGGTGTCATGTCCACATCATCCTCCCCTTCTTGATGAAAAGTCGTCCTCGGCGTCGATTATGCTTGAAACTGATCCTGCACAATATAAAGGAGAACGGGGTTGCGAAAACAAAGGAAACTGAAATAATTGTGAGAAGGAACATGACCATGTTTCCAAGTTTGTAGCATGGCATCTCACATAAAAATTTCAGCAAGCATGTAGACTCTATGATCCGAATATACACGATGTATGTCAACACTATCCTACAAAAGATTAGAACTAACCAAAGACAATGCAGGAATAGATGATCTAGCAAACATAGGTAGCAACCAATAATGCTCCCTTTCTTGAAAGTGAACTTGTTTCTTTGAGGAACATGAGAAAATATTTGTATTATTATGGCTGACCTCTAAATGATCATAATCTTGTATAATAAAAGGAGAATTCACATTACTGCGAATGTATACACGATGTATCATATATTGTCCCTTGTTATTATATTTACCAATAACATGATATATATGCTTAGAAAACCAAGGCAAATCAACATATTTAAATAGGCTCTCCTCCAAACAATCTAGGTTACACAAAATATCAAATTCAATGTAACCCAAAGTATGTAAAGAACACAACAGTTTGAACTCATCAGTTTTAGTAGCAATATGAATAATATGTTTATTTTCAGTGCAAATGGTTGGTTCCAAAACATGTAAAACTGAAGCATCATCAACCAATTCATCTTTATCACAAGGAATATCAAGCAAATTATTATGGGACAAAGATAAATCAAGAGAGGATTCCACTAACAATTGCTCTATGATAGCATGGTGTGTGGAAGAATTTAGTACATTAAAATAATTCTCACCTTCTATGAGTGTAGCACCATGGGTATTACCTATGTTTTCAGCAGGAGTAATAGGTGCATTGTGAAGTGATGGTTCTGAATTTGCATGAGGTTGTGAGCTCCTTATTTTCTTCCATGTCATCCTCTCGCTTATGTACATTATCCTACAGAAGGTTAGTCATAGCAAGAGGAATAACAACAGACTCTTCCTCTAAATGGTACACCTCATCATATGAAGTCAAAACAGGAGGTGGATTAACAAAGGTTTCTCGCATAAGAAGTTTTATATCATTCCAAGTTTGAGGCTTATCAGAAGGATCTAAAGACTCCCACCAAGATAAAGCAGAATGTCGCAAAACACTAACTGCATTTTTTACCTTCCTCCTTGGACACATAAAGCAAGTAGCAAATATGTTATCGATGGTAATTTCCCACTCCATTCACTCATTAGCACCTATACCATCATAAGTCGGCGGATACGAAAAACCTATCATTGTTAGAAGACAGCAAAAGATAACACAAAAGTATTATCCCTACCAATTACTTAGGTTGTGGACAAGGAAAAACAAGGCACTCAACTCTCAATCATCTTACTACGGTTTTACAAGTGTTCTTACCAAAGCAATAGGCGGTGCAATCGGTCGGTGACTGTGATACCATTGTAGCTTGAGTGTAACAGTTGCAAGGTGAACCTGTACTTGGTTAGATGACAGTGGAGCTTGGACAAGTACAATATAGTAGCAAGGAATAGCAAAATTCACAACCGAATAGCAAAGCTAAATAAATATCCCAAGTACTTGTCTTAGTTGCTGGTCTACTCATGTTCCAAGTACTAGATGTATCAAGTGATGTGAACAGCAAGAATATGATTAGGAATAAGGTAGAAATCAGCACATGCAAACACAACTCAAATGGCGCTCTCTATGTGCTCCTCTAGATATTGTTCCACTTTTGTCCCTCTCTTTCTTTCTCTATTTTGAGCTATCGTTGTTTTTTTGGGATTCTTTGATTTTTTTTCTTTTTATTTTTTTGATATTTTTTTCTTCACTTAAGAGCACAAAAGAAGTAACCACAGAAAAAATAAGCTTAAACAAGTGAAAGACATGACCTGTGGAATTTCTAGAAGACATGCTCAAAATCGACAAAAACCTTGTGACCACAAAAAGAGGATCTTGTGACCACTTTTTGACCAAAATAAAAATGTCTGACCCTAATAGAGCAGGGATGGACGGATCCAAAAATTTTTTCTAATTGATTTTGATATATGGAACATCAAAATCTGAGTTTGTATGCAAAAACTAGACCAGTTTTACAAACGCACTCCGAATTAGAGGACAAAACGAGAACAATTCGCGCAAAATTAGTCACGGCAGTAAGGATTTGATGAAAATAGTGAAGACAAGTGTAACAAATAAGATGGCGTGGACTAGGGTTTGATGAATACAAAGGAATCACAACAAGACTTGAAGGTATTCATGGATTATGATGAAAAATAAAGGGAAAAATACAAATTAGACTAAAAAACGACTAAAACCAGCAACCAGAACTTGACCTAGGGCACAAACTCAACAACACAAAACAGAGATAAAATTACATGACACAATGAGGCTATAGGACAAGAAATATATGGCGGTGTATTTTTTTTGCTTTTTGTGGACTATAGGTAATGCAAAAATAGTAACAATCTAAAGGGGGAAACAAAGTTATACCTAACGGGTAACAAGGTCTCTGATATCACTTGATGTAGACTAGGCCCGATCTTTCGAAAGGTATGATAGCGTCGATTGGTGGAGACTCGACATTCATGATCTAGGCTTCAAACCAAGACTGATTCGGACCCCCGCAACCGTTACACCACTGCTCTGTTGGTTATCAATCACGCGAACGCGATTGATCTCACCGAGAAGGCTTTCCTGCAAGCGAATCAAGAACACAAGCAAGAACGAGATGAACGCAATCTAAAATTGCAAATAAATATGAGGCTTATGATAACAAGAAGGAGTTCAAGTCTTTATTCGAAAGGACTAATCACCACAGGCGAACAAGATCAAGAATTGGGGTCCTGGTTCACAGCAAGCGGCCTTGGGGGCGATAGTTGCAGCAAAACAACGTCTGTTTCATGAGGAAATCAAGAACTAAACAAAATCCCCAAACCCTAAGGAGAGCGACGGATAGTATTTATAGAGTCTTAGGGCATCACCCCGTAGATGCGCCCCTAATGGGCCCAAACACGATACACGGTCCAACGGACCAAAAGACGGTGTCGCAGTACCCTGGTAGATTCTGGATGCTGACTTGTTTCGATGATTTCTGTTTATTCTGATGGTCTTTTGACATGAAACCACTTGGATTGGCTTCCTTATCAAATTAGCTTTCCAACCATATGTGGATCGTTGAAAACGGAGTCCGGATGCGTCTTGTGTGACCAGTTTAAGGCAGACTGATCCTGGAGGTCGAGGCAGACTCAAACTTGAGTTGCTTTGGGCCTCCACCTCGGGGACTCAAACCGAATTAGCCTCGGACCTCCTTCTTGACTTGGACATCCTTGCTGGCCTCCTACCCCTCCATACCATAGTGCCAAACATGATCATATGCATTGGGTGTCATGTCCTTATCATCTCGGCGAGTTCTTCAGCGAGCAGGGCTGCATCGGTCCGACCGACCTCCGGCTTGTTTGTAAGTACCATCATGGCTTATACTACTATTCGTACAGCTGCATCAATCCGGTCGACCTCCACTGGAACTCTGGTATAAGCTAGTTATCGACACTTGTCTAGTTCAAGTACGGCTGCATCGATCCAGTTGACCACCACTGCTCGAACTAGATTAAGGTCAAGTTATCTGCTTTATCTAAGGGTGGCGTCCTTTGGATAGATTCATTAAGTTACCGATATTGCTTATTGCTTTCATTATTTATTTAATTATAGCAATATCACTTTGCTCGATTGGGATTGATCTAGATCAGTCTTATATCCTATTTAACCCATCGTTTATTAATCTAAACTGATTTAATCCGCACCCTAAATGATGAGTTATGTTTTATCGACTATTTTATGTCCATCTTGATCATTCATAGTGTGCGGTTAAGGCATGTCTGGTCTTGAATAGATCTATCGGCTAACAAAAATCATTCCATGGCCCGTTATCACGGCCTGTGTGATTCTGCCTCACACCCCCACTATTAGCACCGTGGAGTGAGGATCATTATTTGGTAGATTTGTTCCTGATAGGGCATGACCTTAATTGTGCACTATGCCTGAATCGGCTATTTTAGCTGATATCGAGTGTTTTCACATATGTAGTTCACGTCACGAGACCGTTGAAGTAAGGATTGGTTGAAAGATATGTTAGCCCCATGATTTTATTATTGTATTATGGCCTACATGATTCTGCCTCATGCCCCACTAGTTATAGCGATAGATGAGATCTAATATGTTTATTTGATTTATCTCTATTAAATAGTTAAATAATGATGGGCTAAATTTTCATATAAAAAGGGGATTCAGTTCCTTGCAGTCATTGGCTTAGCATAAACTAATTAGTGTTGACATCCTACTACCATTGACTAATATTTGTCTAAATAACTATATCCATCCTAAATGATAACTGATTTTTCTTCACAACTCCATGAGCTTTAACTGATTTATTCTTATGAGTATGCTGGAATTCAGCTATTTAGTCGATCTCCTTCCACATCAGCTCTTAGAGCCGCACATTCGGGACTGTCTGGCAACACCGGCATGTTCTACCTTAAATTACTAATTAGCTTTCTCTCATTGTCAATTACAGGGTCAAATTGACTGGCACATCTTCGGGAGGAGTGCGTAGGATCGATAATCCCTACGTTGAAGCCAGGTGGATCTCTAGTTCCATTAAGCAGACCCTTCCAGCTTGCTCGTGTGCCTCGACACAGGATCAATTTTTGTGTCGACATATGTTCTGGCATGCCCTGGTGGGACCCCACAATCATCATGGCAGCTAACAACAACAACGACATCCTTATGGTACCTTATGAAGACCTACCTAATAAAGATAAAGATGTCATTAGCAAAGCCTATAGAAGAGTTCTAGTTGCATGGGCAGATAGATGTAGATGAGACTGAAGACATGCATTTCTTCACTAGAAGCTATAAATAAATCTGTTCATGATGCCATATCGAACCATAATGAAATTTTCTTGAACACATTCCACAACACCATAAAGGAGGTATTTTATGGGTTTCTAGTTGATCAGGTTAGGACCGGCTTATTACAACATTCCTATATCTGTCGACTCAAGGGACTAATCAAGCTGGCACTAGCCATCAAGAAGCAACACTAGCCTGATAATGATGATGTCCAGACAGTTTAGAGTTCATCTGAGCAAGCTTAAGGTGCTACTATGAATCAGATACAGTATAATCCTGGATCGTCAGTGCAGCATGTGCAACAGCCAGTAGGGCAAGGTCAAAACTAGATAATTAATTTTGGCACATCAGGTCATATACCATCGTCGGCCCAAAAAATAGCATCATCAATTCAAATGATCCATAGAGATATAGATCCTAGTGTCTATAACCTAGAGACTTAAAGCGGCAAACCAGCAAAGGACCCAGCAGATAGAGATTCCACAGGGGTATCATTATGGCACATATTATAACACCCTTCACATGATTCCAAATCCAGGGTATCAAGGCACATGGGATTTTAATCCGCAGATGGGTCAGCAGGTGCAGAGAAACCCAAATTCTAATGCATGGTAATATTTTACTTATTTTGATCCCTATAATTTTCCTTAGAAAACATCATTTATTAATAGATAAATAGAAATACCCTATTTCAATCAAGTTTACTATAAGTTTATTATTTTTCCTAGCTAGAGCATATCAACACAAGACTAGCAAAATTGGAATCATAATTTTATCACATTCCTTGCTTAAGTTACACATTTTACAAGATTGTAAACATTCAAAAAGCACTTATTTAGCTATATTTTATTCACCTAGAAAAGTACCAGAAACAGTGTATCTCATATTTTTATAAAATACTACACTTCATAAGGAATCCAACAAAATTTGATTCACCAAAATTGGACATTTCGAGCTCTAGATATGATTTTCCAAAGTTAGTACAAAAATCTAGAAAATAGATAGCAAAACCCTAAACTGTACTTCGCTGACATAGGGGACCCATGGGTCAGCGGACCCCACATGTCAGTGAACAAAAAATAGAGCACGATGGTCGACCGACGCTATCTCGCCTGACTGCATACTCTCCGGTGAAACCAACCCACCTACGTGTTCTACTCACTAACCCGCGTCAACTGGTATCGGTGGTGGCAGCATGAACGCACCAGAGCTACCTCGTCGCTGGCCATGGTGGCACTGACAGCGCTGTGTGGTGGTATGTCGATCGCTACTAGGACACAGCAAGGCCTGACACGAAGAGCACAAGCTCCACGGTGACCAAGCGAGTCTACCGAGGCTACCTAGGCTAGGTGGGACACGCCGACGAGGTCTATTCACGTGCATGGTGGCGTGGCGGTGAGAGCGCGGCATCACTGGTCGTCGTGTTCTATGCTGGTGAGACAACTATTCACCATAACGTCATGCCACAAGCAAGGACACATCCTAACCAAGCTCTAACATGAAGAAGAAGGAGGAGGGTGCAAGTGAGCCGAGCAGCGGCGAGCTCGTCGTGAAGGCGACCATGGAAGCCGAGGTTCCAGGCGAGGACAAGAGCGATGATTTCGCCCTCATAGTAGCTTGTCTGGCCCTGCTACTTTGTCAAGGAGGTAGAGAGGAAGATGGCAGTAGTTACTGACTAGATGGAGACTGGTAATGGTGTAGTGGCACGAGCTCTAAGCGACAGTGGAGCAGCGCTAGTGGCTCGACGGTGCTCGGTGCTTCCGCGGCGAGCACGAGAGAGAGCAACAGAGAGGGAGAGAATGCGAGCAGTGTGAGTGAAACGAGCAGTGTGGCTTCTCCTTAAGCTGCACGCCAGCCCGCTGCGATGAGGGCCCGACGCCGGCAAGCGGATGGCCATGCGGCGGCTAGGTGCTGCCCTGGTTGGCCACCCATGGCACATGACTGAAGCCATCAGAGCACCGATCGAGCGACTAACAACGCCAATTAAGCCCTTCCAATCTCCTAAACCACGGCGAATTAGTGCAGGACGCTAAAACAAAAATTGTAGAGCTACATACCAGCTCCAACTTTGCTTGACTGATCTAGGTCTAATTCATAATGGTTAGCAAGTTACAACATCACCAAGTCAGGCACGTCGAACTGAAAAAACAAATTTGACTTAGACAAATTTCTAAGTTACAAAACAGTGAAATGTTGATTCTTGTGAGCTCTAAATGACCAAGTTAGGCACTGAATTAGCTCATGACTCAAAAATAAAAGTTGTTACACTACTTGAGTTTCTACAACTTTGTTTTAGGGTACACAGCCATGCAAAGTTTCTAAAGTGATGTTCAACTCCAGTAAAACATACAACTTGCAAATGATGATTTACACTTATCGGGGACCATAAAACGGGGTACCCCGAGCGTACACCAAAAGAGTCACTTAAACCCTATCAACAACAAAGCTAGAAGGTAAGCTGTGGGTTAACCACTGGCCCCGTCCGAGCCCACCGGCTCTCCACCTCGCCTTTAGCCTCGCACGGGAGGTCTTGACACCCTGACGAATCTCTGCCTCGCGCGAGGCCTCTCGCAGGATGCCTCGATAAGGAGCCCAATCTCTATCTCGCCTGAGGCCCCGTGCGTACAGCGATTCACCGTATCGCTCGAGGCTGGCTTGGTAGTAACCCGTCACTCCCGCCTCGACCAGTCTTTCCAACAACGCGTCACGTCCCATTAATGCGTCAACCACTCCCGCAATCTCAGTCGGACGATGGCTCGACACCATGGAGTGGCCAACGGGACAAGGAGTCACATCAACGTCATACCGGCTAGGACAAGGTGTGGCGGCGATTACCGGCCACAGTGTTCTGGCGCAGTGCCCACGATCAGCGCCTGCACTACACTGTGCCCCATAACCCCTGCCCTGAAGACAACGCGGCATGGGAAGTCTAGTCCGGGTCATCATCGCCTCAGAATCAGCGTACAAGATCAACCGCTCCCTCCGAGCCTGGCACTCTACGTTGGGGCCTCGGCTATCTCGAGATTCACATCTGCCGAGACCCCCCCCATGATGGTTCGGCCTAGGTGCCAACCGAGCCTTGGTTTTGCGTGCAGTCAACCTATAGTGACCCACACGCCGACCACCACACCCGCTTCGAGGTAGCCCTAGAGCTCCCATGACGCATAGGGTCGGATGTGACCAGCACGTTGCCCCAGTACTTCAAGGATAGACCACTCCGATGACCACGCCGCCACAGGAACAGGCTACAGGGCTCGGACACACCACCTCCGTTCGCATGACACCATGTAGTTAGCACACGTACTACCCTTGTCCCCCTTTTAACTACAAAAGGAAAGGACCTAGGCCGTTTCTAGGGGACGAACATGCGCGCGCACAAGCAATACTCTATAACACGCGCGCTTCCCTGCTGCCTGAGAGTAACGTCTCAAGCAGCCCGCACCGCTCCATGCCGAGACCTAGGACTAGCTCCCTCTCTCACCCAGCTTGTAACCCCCTACTACTAGCACTTTGGTGCAAGGAATACAAGATCGACCTCTCAGATTGGACACAGGGCACCGATTGCCTGAACCAGTATAAGCCTTGTGTCTCTTTGCATCACCATCCCAGATCGGGAACACACAGTACAAATTTACTAGTTGGTTAAGGACCCCCCGGTCCAAAACACTGATAGTTGGCGCGCTAGGTAGGGGCCTCTACGTGTCAGTTCTGTCATCCCTACAAGCCCTGGATGGCAGACCCCGTATGACCACTGTGTCTCGGCATGGTGATCGGGTTTGGGAGCCTAGAGTTTATGTCTCTGGGGCATGAGTACAACATGGTGCTCCTCACCCCCCGAGCCCCACCGACCGATGACGACACCATGCACCGGCAGCCTAAGCGCAGACGGCGCCTGGGCGGCTGCACTCGTTGTGCTCGCCAAGCACGACACGGGCAGGACCAGCACGACATCGCACAAGCTCAGGACGGCGTGCCGTGCTCCACCGGTATCCCGCACCCAGCTATTGGCATAGGGTCCCTAGCCAGGGACTTGTCTAGCCTAAGCTTGGACAAAGGAGAAACGCCAGCGATGTGCGGCGATGCCCCGTCGTCAAGCTCCGCTCCACCACTCTTGAGGAGCCAACTCCGGCGAAGTAGGGTCTGGCAATGGCACCACCCCATACCCCTTTGGGTTGAGAAATGTCGCCACCTCCTACGCTTACACCTATGCTTCCGCTCATGCAGATCCCTCAGGACGCCGCTAGTGTTTCGCCCTTGACTTCGACACCACCGTGTCGACCCACACCCACGCTGACTCCTCGGAGGAGGACGAGGCATGGGCCGGAGCAGATTTCTCCGACCACCGTGACTGTGAAACCATGCGCCACTTCTTGGCCGCGAGCGACTACTGCTTCGGCTACTCTAACCCCGACGACGAGGGTACTTACGACCCCACTCGCGAGTGCTTCCACATCGGGCTTAGGATGCCACGGACGGGCGAAGAGGACGAGGGGGCAGGGAGCCATTCCTCGCTTCACCCGGGTGCAGGCACCACCACACCTCCGCGCGTTGTCCTGTCGGCAGCGCAGAATGAGAGCCTCGCCCCCACATGACCTCAACGCCCAGACCTAGAACAGCTCCATGAGCTCCAGGCCAAAGTCGAACAAGACCGACTCCTCCTACAGCAGCTTCGAGACACTCTCGAGCAGGAGCAGCGAGGACGTGGCGAGGGCGGAGGAGCCCGACAGAGGGCCCGCGACGTGCACCACCGCATCAATGATGATGAAGGGGCGACGAGTCCGCAGCAAACTCCGGGATCTCCTCGAAACCACTGCGATGCAGCAACCCGAGAGTTTTGCCTCTTGGTGGCATGGGAGCACCTCGGACCTACCCATGGCACCGCCTTGGCAGAATAGGGAGGCCCTAATACGTCCCGAGCCCACTCGAGCGCTAACAGCCCACGGGGTCCCCTTGCAGCTCGACCGCCTCGGCAACCAACGTGAGGTGTAGGGAGACCATGAGGTGGTCAGCAGGTGACGGTGCCACGATAATGAGGGACCCGCCCGAGGCTACCATCCACACCGAGGTGGCCATTATGACAGTGAGGAAGACCGCAGTCCTTCTCCTGAACTGCCTGGCCCTTAGGTCTTCAGCAGAGCCATCCGTGCTGCTCATTTCTCGGCCCGGTTTCAACAACCAGCCAACCTCACGAAGTATAGCGGTGAGACCAATCCCGAACTCTAGCTTGCCGATTACCGTCTGGCTTGTTAGCTAGGTGGTGCGAGCGATGACCTGCTCATCATCCACAACCTCCCCTTGCTCTTGTCAGACTCGGCGTGAGCCTGGCTCGAGCACCTTCCTCCCTCACAGATCCACGACTGGCATGACTTGGTTAGGATCTTCATCGGGAATTTCTAGGGCACATACGTGCACCCTAGAAACTCCTAGGACCTTAAGAGCTGTCGCCAGAAACCGGACAAGTCTCTCCAAGACTTTATCTAGTGCTTCTCTAAACAGTGCACCGAGTTGCCTAGCATCGGCGACTCAAAAATCGTCCAGTCTTTCCTCTCCGGCACCACCTGCCGAGACTTGATCTGAGAGTTGGGCCAGAATGTGCCGTGCTCGGCCACCGCGCTCCTCGATGTCACCACCAACTTTGCCTCGGGCGAAGAGGCTATTGGGGCCATCTTCCCCGAGAATGACGCCAAGGGGAAGCGGAGGGACGAGGCCCCCGAGGCCTCGGTTCCCCACCTCCCCAAAAGAAAGAAAAAGGGTTGCCAGGGGAAGCAGGCCATCCTCGAGGCCGATCTGGTCGCGGCCGTAGAGCGCAAGAATCCCCGAGGCCCCAGGGGCCCTAGGCCCTTCGACGACATGCTTAAGAAACCCTTCCCTTACCACCAGGGCTCGGTAAAGCACGCCCTCGAGGATTGCTCCATGCTGCGGCGTTACTACGCTAGGCTCAGGCTCCTCGACGACGACGCTAAGCAGAAAGGCACCGGCGACTGGGATGATGACAAGGACGACGGGTTCCCCAAGGTACATAATGCCTTCATGATCTTTGGCGGACCCTCGACGTGCCTTACGGCGCGCCAGCAAAAGAGGGAATGCCGAGAGGTCTTCTCGGTCAAGGTGGCCACTCCCCGATACCTTGACTGGTCTCAGGAGGCGATCACCTTTGATCGAGAGGACCACCCCAACCATGTCCCGAATCTCGGGCAGTACCCACTCGTCATCGACCCGATCGTGGGCAACACCCGCCTCACAAAGGTGTTGATGGACGGAGGCAGCGGCCTCAACATCCTCTACACCAGCACCCTGGAGCTCCTGGAGATCGACCGGTCGAGGCTCCGGGGCGACGCCGCACCTTTCCATGGCATCATGCCAGGGAAACACACGTGACCCCTCGGACGCATCGACCTTCCTGTTTGCTTCGGCACCCCCTCTAACTACCGCAAGGAGGTCCTTACCTTTGAGGTGGTCGGATTTAGGGGAACCTACCATGCCATCCTGGGGCGGCCGTGCTACGCCATGTTCATGGCAGTCCCCAACTACACCTACCTTAAGCTCAAGATGCCGGGTCCCAATGGCGTCATCACGATTGAGTCCACGTACGAACATGCATACAACTGCGACGTCGAGTGCATCGAGTACGCCGAGGCTCTCGTGGAGGCCGAGACCCTCATCGCTAACCTCGACCGACTCGGTGGCAAGGCGCCTGACTCCAAGCATCGTGCGGGGACATTCGAGCCCGTGGAGGCCATCAAGCTCATCCCGGTTGACCCCGCCTGCCCCGACGACCGGGCGCTGAGGATCAGCGCCACCCTTGACATCCAATAGGAGGCCATGCTCGTCGACTTCCTCCGTGCGAATGCCAACATGTTCACATGAAGTCCCTCGGACATGCCGGGCATACCGAGGGAGGTCACCGAGCATGCCTTGGACATCCGGGCTGGCTCTAGACCAGTGAAGCAACGCCTACGCCGATTCGACGAGGAAAAGCGCAGGGCCATCGGCGAGGAGGTGCAGAAACTCTTGGCGGCCGAGTTCATCAAGGAAGTGTCCCATCCAGAGTGGTTGGCTAACCCCGTGTTAGTCAAGAAGAAAAATGGGAAATGGAGGATGTGTGTAGACTACACCAGTTTGAATAAAGCCTATCCAAAAGTCCCCTTCCCATTACCTCGAATTGATCAAATCGTTGACTCCACTGCGGGGTGCGAGACCCTATCTTTCCTTGATGCGTATTCTAGCTACCATCAATTCAAGATGAAAGAGTCTGACCAGCTCGTGACTTCTTTCATCACCCCATTCGGCATGTACTGCTACGTGACTATGCCTTTCGGCCTTAGAAACGTAGGGGCCACGTACTAGCGGTGCATGACCCAGGTCATTGGCGACCACATTGGGCAAATAGTCGAGGCCTATGTGGACGACATCGTGGTCAAGTCCAGAAAGGCCAAGGATCTCGTCAACAACCTGAAGATAGCCTTCAAATGCCTTAGAGGGAAGGGCATCAAGCTCAATCCCGAGAAGTGTGTGTTCGGAGTCCCCCAAGGCATGCTCTTGGGATTCATAGTCTTAGAACGCGGCATCGAGGCCAACCCAGAGAAGGTCTCGGGCGTGACCAGCATGGGACCAGTCCGAGACCTCAAGGGAGTGCAGAGGGTCATGGGATGCCTTGTGGCCCTAAGCCGCTTCATCTCGTGCCTCAGTGAAAAAGGCTTGCCTCTGTACCGCCTCTTGAGAAAATCCAAATGCTTTTCTTGGACCCCCGAGGCCGAAGAAGCCATTGCCAAGCTCAAAGCACTGCTCACCAATCCTCCCGTCCTGGTACCGCTGGCCAGGGACGAGGCCCTCTTACTCTATGTCGCCGCAACGACCCAAGTGGTCAGCGCTGCCGTAGTAGTAGAGAGGCAGGAAGAGGGGCATGCCCTACCCATCCAACAACCTGTCTACTTCATCAGCGAAGTGCTCTCCGAGACCAAAACACGATACCCCCACATCTAGAAGTTGATCTATGCCATAGTCTTGGCCCGGCGCAAGCTACGTCACTACTTCGAGTCTCACCCAGTGACCGTGGTGTCATCTTTTCCCTTGGGAGGGATAATCCATAACCGGGAGGCTTTGGGTAGGATAGCCAAGTGGGCCATCGAGCTCATGGGGGAAGCCCTGACCTTTGCGCCTTGAAAAGCAATAAAGTCTCAGGTCTTGGCTGATTTTGTAGCAGAGTGGATCGACACCCAGCTGCCACCAGCTCAAATTCAGATGGAGTGCTGGACCGTGTACTTTGACGGGTCCCTAATGAAGACTGGGGCAGGCGCGGGTCTGCTCTTCATCTCGCCCCTCGGAGTACACATGCGCTACATGGTTCGGCTCCATTTTACTGCCTCCAACAACGTAGCCGAGTATGAGGCCCTCATCAATGGCTTGCAGATCACCATCAAACTTGGAGTATGGTGTCTCGACATCCGGGGCGACTCGCAGCTCGTCGTCAATCGGGTCATGAAGGAGTCAAACTGCCTCGACCCCAAAATGGAGGCGTACTGCAAGTTGGTACGTCGCCTGGAAGACAAGTTCGATGGTCTCGAGCTCAACCACATCGGGCAGAAATACAACGAGGCCACAGACGAACTGGCAAAGATGGCCTCGACACGGGCTCCAATCCCCCCGAATGTCTTTGCCAGGGACCTCCACAAGCCTTCCATTGATTACGCCTCGATAGCGGAAGAGGGCCCACCGGCCGAAACCACCACGGGGCTCGATGCCCCCTCCACTGCCGAGACTCTTTCGACTGAGCCCAAGGTCATGGAAGTCAACACCGGGCCTCCCCAGACCGACCAGGATATGGATTGGCAAATCCCGTTCCTTGATTGGCTTGCTCTGGGAGAGCTTCCTAGCGACAGGACCGAAGCCCGACGACTTGTGCGACAAGCCAAAACTTACGTCCTCTACAATGGTGAATTATACAAGCGAAGTCCCTCCGGTGTCCTCCAACGATGCATCACTACCGAGGCAGGTTAAGCCCTACTTTGGGACTTGCACGTAGGGGCCTACGGGCACCATGTGGCGCCTCGAACGCTCATCGAAAATGCCTTCTGCCAAGGGTTCTACTGGCCGACAGCAGTTGCCAACGCCACCAAGTTAGTACGTTCCTACGAGGGATGCCAGTACTATGCGCGGCAGACACATCTCCCAGCCCAAGCCCTGCAAACCATTCCCATTACATGGTCGTTTGCTGTATGGGGGCTCGACATGGTCAGGCCTCTGCAAAAGGCCCCTAGGGGCTACACCCATCTACTGGTAGCAATCGATAAATTCTCCAAATGGATCGAGGCTCGTCCGATCAATCAAATCAAATCCGAGCAAGTAGTGCTATTCTTTACTGACATTATCCACAGGTTTGGGGTCCCTAACACCATCATCACCGACAATGGGACACAGTTCACCGGCAACAAATTCTTGACATTCTGCGATGACCACCACATCCGTGTGGCCTGGTCGGCTGTAGGACACCCAAGGACCAACGGCCAAGTAGAACATGCCAACGACATGATCCTATAAGGCCTCAAGCCAAGAATTTACAACCGGTTGAAGAAGTTTGGCAAGAAATGGCTCACCGAACTCCCATCGGTCATCTGGAGCCTGAGGAACACTCCAAGCCAAGCCACGGGGTTCACGCCTTTCTTCCTGGTCTATGGAGCTGAGGCCATCCTCCCCACGGACTTGGAATATGGTTCCCCAAGGCTACGGGCCTACAACGAGCAAAGCAACCGCACCACCTGCGAGGACGCCCTCGACCAACTAGAGGAAGCCCGAGACATCGCGCTGCTGCACTCGGCCAAATACCAGCAAGCCCTACGGCACTATCAGGCCCGACGCATTCGAAGTCAAGACTTGAAGGTAGGCGACCTGGTGTTGAGGATGACACAGACCAACAAGGGCCGCCACAAGCTGACCCCACCATGGGAAGGGCCGTACATCGTCGCCCAAGTGCTGAAGCCCGGGACCTACAAGCTAGCCAATGAGAGGGGCGAAATCTTCACCAACGCTTAGAACATAGAACAGCTACGTCGCTTTTACCCTTAAATTTCCAAGCATTGTATATATTGTTTCTTGGAATACAATTGAGAAGCGTTCTTTAGTTGTTCTAATTTTTCGAGAAACCCCCCGAGCCCATCGTGGGTCTCGGCAATACAATAACACTATAAGGGAGACTCGGCTCTGCCTCCGTAGAATCGAGCCTCCCTTGGGGGCTAGATGGGGGATTCCCCCCTAAGTCCCACGCACCATTTTTTAGTCGTTTTCAAAAAAAATCCTACGCCAAACCCTCTAGCAAGCTCTGACGAATCGGTTGCGAAAACCCCAAGGATCGAAAGCCCGTCTCAGGGCCAGAAGGCCGGTAGAGTCGTGAGATGGCCTAAGCCTCCGGGCTATGGCGCTCCCTCACCACCTTTCGCCCAGGGGACGGCTTAGGCTCCAAGGAAGTTTTTTGAAAAGAAATCTGATCAGAAACAACAAGAGGGAAGAGGCTCAGAAATATAAGACAAACGATTAAGAAACACGAGTACTTTAAAAGAAAGGCCTCGACGGCCACAAGCATTACGATACAAAGTTAATTCCTATTCTATTTACATGGCCTCTTAGGCCCAGGTCAAGGCTTAGGGCCTCCAGAATTGGCAGACGGCGGAGGAGCGACCACCTCCTCTTCGAACAGCTTGGCCAACGCCGTATCGGAGCCCTCCGCCGCCTCCATCAGCTTCGCAACCACCTCGCTGTCCTCCTCGTCATCATCGGGTAGGATGTAGCCATCGCTGATGGCTTGGAGGTCAACGCCTATGTAGTGCGAGGCAATGACGGCCAACACGCGCTTGACGCCCGTATACAGCGCTCCTCGGAGCCGCTCGCGCACTTGACCGCTCAATGCAATCAGACAGCTCCCAAGGGAGCTGCCTGATTGAACCCCCTCGACCTCCAAGGCCTCGCAGGCGGTACGGGCGGCACTCTTCAGCGCCTTGTGCTCCTCGATCTTGGTCTCGAGCACCGCCTGCACCGCGACAGAAGCCTCAGCTGCCCGGGTAACCTCCGCCTCCGACTCTGCGCCACGAGAAACGGAATGGGGTTGAGCGCAAAGGAAAATAAGCCAAATAGGGACAGAAGCCTACGGGACTCACCCTTGGCCTTCTGCTCCCAGCGTCGGGCCTCGACCCGAGAGGCCTCGGCTTTCTCCTTCCAGCGCAGGGCCTCGGTCGGGGAAGCCTCGGCTTTCTCCTTCAGGCGCTGGGCCTCGACCCGAGTGGCCTCAGCCACCCTGGAAGCCTCTCTCCCTAGCTCTGCATCACACCAGAGAATGAGGGGGCGAATACAAGAAAAGCGAATAAAACGAGAGGAATAGGACTCACCCTCAGCCTTTCCCCTCTAGACCACAGCCTCGGTCCGAGAGGCCTCAACCACTGTAAGGGCCTCATCCAAAGCGCCTTTCGTCAGCTGGTGCGCACTCTGCTCCGCTCCTAACTGCCCAGCAAGAGCCTTGCCTGAGGCCGTGGCTTCTTCGGCTCGAGACCTGAAGGCATCCCGATCACCGGTCATGCAGGTGAGCTCCTCCTCCAACTCCTTGACCCGCGCCGCCAGAGGGGCGACCTGCTCCTGGGCCATGGCCGCCTCGACCTTCGCATCAGCACAACAAAGGTGGAGGTCCTCCACCTCTGCACTTCGTGCTGACAGGAGCTCATTAGCGCCGGCAAGAAGGCCCTTCTGCCAATGAAGCTAGTCCCAGACGTCCCTCTCCCACCGGAGAAAGACCGACTTCCCAAGGGACCGGGTCTCGAGCTCCTGGGGAAAATAGAATAGGGGTCAATCCCTACAAAGAAAACTCAGAAAAAGACCACCGCATGAGAAAAGAAAGCACGAACCTAGGCGACTCCGGGCAGATCATCGGCCACCACGGACAGTGTTGTCCATAATGACCGCTCCGCCAGCTGGCGGAACTGCTCGAACGTGTCCCAGCACCCACCCTCGGCCACGTCCTCGAGGGTAAACAGAGGCTCCAACTTAGGGTCCTCTCGGCTCTGCCATAGGACACGTGGGTGATCCCACCCGTGGGGCTCGGGTCGTACCCGCGCGAGGGCCGAGCTTCCCTCGCCCAGGGTCAGAACCGGCTGTTCCACGGCACCGGCCACCTCGGCGTTGGCCATCTCCTACGCCCAGGAAGTACACCATGTCGCGCCCGACCGCTGCAGTAGCAGGCGTCGTTCCGTCTCCCTAGAAAATTGCATCAAAAGGTGCGCTAGCCGTTGTCGAGCCGATGGGGGAGACATCCCCCCCACCCTATTCCTTTTAGATGAAGGAACTGGGCGCTGAGCCTATTATGGTCTAGGGGTTCAGAGGCTAGGCCCCTAAGGGTTTTGACAGCCACCCCAGGGCAATAGAGTCAGGGACGACCGCGGGCGAGCCCACACGGGGCCGAGGCCTAAGCAAGCGAAACACTTGGGATGCCCCTAAGTCGTGTCCGAGACCGGTAGAGAGGTCTCCGAATGGGATCCCACCGTAGGGAGGCACCGAGCCACCGGGGCCCAGCGAATGGCCTCGGCACCCACTAGAGAAACCCTCTGGTACTCTTGGAGTGCGTCTATGGACCACTAGCCGACCCCTAGCGAATGGGTCACGGGCCTCCACTCGGACTCACTCGATAACAGCTCACCGGAAATGCCACCGCTCGTGCCCATCGAGGGTAGCTTGGCATATTCCAGCCCTCCTTCCAAATGAAAAGGAAGCGCGAGGGTCATACGAAAAGCCAGGGGAACCCCTGATGGCCCTCTTGCTCTATGCAGAGGCTAGGGGGCTCCTCCTGCAATCTTGCCGAGACCTAGCGACCCAGGCTCGTGTACGAGGGGGCTCGGCAAAACAACCCCTCCTTCCGAACGAAAAGGACGCGTGAGGGTCGATTCAAAAAGTCAGGGGAACTCCTGACGGCCCTCTCACTCTATGTAGAGGCTAGGGAGCTCTTCCTGCAGATATGCCGAGACCCCGCGACCTAGGCTCGCACCTGAGGGGGGCTCGGCAAACAAACCTCTCACTGCGTGAGGGGCGTACAAAAAGCCAGAGGAACTCCCGATGACACTCTCACTCTGTGCAGAGGCTAGGGGCTCTTCTTGCAACCTTGCCAAGACCCTAGCGACCTAGGCTGCACACCTGAATGGGCTTGACAAACAACCCCTCTGTCCTGAATGAAAAAGGATGTGTGAGGGTCGAACAAAAAAGTCAGGGAGACCCCTGACCGCCCTCTCGCTCCGTGCGGAGGCTCGGGGGCTCCTCCTGCACCCAAGACAAAGACAAGCGACCTAAGCCCGCGCCAGAAGTTTCGTTACAAACATGATAAAGGGCATCGAGCCCGTTATGGTCTAGGGGTTCAAAGGCTGGCCCCCCTAAGGTTTCGACAGCCGCCCCAGGGCAACAGAGTCAGGGACGACTATGGACAAGCCCACGTATGGCCAAGGCCCGAGCAAACGATCGCTCGGGACATCCTAAGTCATGTCCAAGACCGGTAGGGAGGTCTCCGAATGGGATCCCACCATAGGGAGGCACCGAGCCATTAGGGCCCAGCGAATGGCCTCGACACCCACTAAAGAAACCCTCTGGTACTCTTAGAGTGCGTCTCTAGACCACTAGCCGACCCCTAGCGAACGAGGCACGGGCCTCCACTCGGACTTACCCAATAATAGCTCACCGGAGATGTCACCGCTCGTGCCCACCGAGGGTAGCCTGGCATATCCCCCCTCCTTCCGAGCGAAAAGGAAGCGTGAGGGTCACACAAAAAGTCAAGGGAACCACTGATCAACCTCTTGCTCCATGCAGAGGCTCGAGGGCTCTTCCTGCGACCTTGCCGAAACCCCGCGACCCGAACTCGCACTTATGGGCTCGGCAAATATGATAAAAACTTCTCACTCAATACGAAAAAGCCCCTAAAGGAGTGAATCCACTCCTCCAGGGCCTCGGGGGCTACACCCGGCGGGTGCGCTCATGCGCACCCACCGAAACCTCAAAAAACAAAACACGATCCCTACAGGAGTGGCTGCAAGCCGAGTCTCAACAAACCCTCGGGGAGAGTGCTCGCACTCCCCCTAAGGCTCGAGGGCTACTGTTGGGGACCATAAAATGGGGTACCCCGAGCGTACACCAAAAGAGTCACTTAAACCCCATCAACAACAAAGCCAGAAGATAAGCCGTGGGTTAACCACTGGCCCTGTCCGAGCCCACCGGCTCTCTGCCTCACCTTTGGCCTCGCACAGGAGGTCTCGACGCCCTGACGAATCTCCGCCTCGCACGAGGCCTCTTGCGGGAGGCCTTGACAAGGAGCCTAATCTCCGTCTCGCCCGAGGCCCCGTGCGTACAACGATTCACCATATCGCTCGAGGCTAGCTTGGCAGTAACCCGTCGCTCCTGCCTCGACCAGTCTTCCCAACAACGCGTCACGTCCCATTAATGCGTCAACCACTCCCGCAATCTCAGCCGGACGACGGCTCGACACCACGGAGTGGCCGACGAGACAAGGAGTCGCATCAACGCCATACTGGCTAGGATAAGGTGCGGCGGGGATTACCGGCCACTGTGTTGTAGCGTTGTGCCCACAATCAGCGCCTGCACTACACTGTGCCCCGTAACCCCCGCCCCGAAGACAACGTGGCATGGAAAGTCTAGTCTGGGTCATCATCGCCTCAGAATCAGCGTACAAGATCAACCGCTCCCTCCGAGCCTCGGCACTCTATGTCGGGGCCTCGGCTATCTCGAGATTCACGTCTGCCGAGATCCCCCCACGATGGTTCAGCCTAGGCGCCAATCAAGCCTTGGCTTCACGCGCAGTCAACCTACAGTGACCCGCACGTCGACCGCCACGCCCGCTTCGAGGTAGCCCTGGAGCTCCCATGACGCACAGGGTCGGATGTGACCAGCACGTTACCCCAGTACTTCAAGGACGGACCACTCCGATGACCATGCCGCCACAGGAACAGGCTATAGGGCTCGGACACGCCGCCTCCGTTCACACGACGCCGTGTAGTTAGCACACGTACTACCCTTGTCCCCCCTTTTAACTATAAAAAAGGACCTGAGCCGTTTCTAGGGGACGAACATGCGCGCGCACAAGCAATACTCTATAACACGCGCGCTTCCCTGCTGCCTGAGAGCAACATCTCAAGCAGCCTGCACCGCTCCACGCCAAGACCTGGGACTAGCTCCCTCTCTCATCTAGCTTGTAACCCCCTACTACTAGCACTTCGGTGCAAGGAATATAAGATCGACCTCTCAGACTGGACGTAGGGCACCGATTGCCTGAACCAGTATAAGCCTTGTGTCTCTTTGCATCACCATCCGAGATCGGGAACACGCAGTACAAATTTACTAGTTGGTTAAGGACCCCCGATCCGAAACACCGACAACACTATAGCTATGACTTAGAGGCCAAACTAGCCTTAGTCATGAATACCAAAGTTGTTCCTTGTGATATTCTAAACATGTTAAAGGTACTCTTAGGGTTCCATAATCATTTCATACATTGGTTACATGTAAACCCTATCAAATGCAAGGCAATTTAGTGACAGCACATGCAATGTAAGCCAACATAGAGATAATAATTGAGATGCTCATGCTCATGCAATGCCAAGGCTAAATGCAAGCTTAACCCTAGGGTGTTACAACCTGGTGGCACCGTCCAGCAGGTGCACACGGTATTACAGGGACAACCCTCGGCATTGCAGTTGACTTGAGCGCCTTACCTTATCTGCTCCACCTACTCCCTAGGCCCACACCGAGCGAGCGTCCCTGGTCGGTCGTTCCCAGTCATCCCCGACCGTGTCGATCGAGAAAGAGAGACGAGTAAAGGTCTGGCATATCCTCGATCGGAAGAACAGGGTTGGAGTCAGATTGCGATCCCACCACGCCCAGGCCTTCTAGTTGGGGTTCCGACCAGGTCTCGAGCAAGACGGAGCCGAACCTAGGGGGTGGACGAGACGGAGCTCGTGGCCTTAGGCGAGACCCCTATGGCCTCGATGTCGGGCGAGACGGAGCCCAAACCTAAGGAGTCGGGCGAGACAGAGCCCGTGGCCTTGGGTGAGACCCCCGCGGCCTCGAGGTCGAGTGAGACGGAGCGCGAACCCAAGAGGTCGGTGAGAAGGAGCCCGCAGCCTTGGACGAGATGGAGCCCGAACCCAAGGGGTCGGACGAGAAGGAGCTCGCGACCTTGGGCGAGATGGAGTCCGAACCCAAGGGTTATAATACATTTCATAATTAATGTAATGGTATTTATTTGATATCATAAATTTTAATATTTTTTTATCAATAATTAGTTAAAGTTAAAATTCTAAAACATGACACCGTGTCATGCTCTACGAGCAGTTCTATTTTTTTATGGGATACAATTTGAACGTATATAACCCACGTATTCCTCAATCACACCCAACGTGACAGTTTTAGACGGCGGAAGTACCGAACCACGCTTTCTAAACTTCATTCAGGGCCTGTTTAGTTCCCAAAAAATTTTGTGCAGTATCCATCACATCGAATCTTGCGGCACATACATGGAGTACTAAATGTAGACGGAAAAAAAAACTAATTGTACAGTTATGTGAGAAATCGCGAGACGAAACTTTCAAACCTAATTAGTCCATAATTAGACACCAAATACAAACGAATATGCTATAGTAGCCAAAATCAAAAAAATTTTGCATCTAAACGTGCCCTCACATCTCGGTGTCAGGCTGACAGGTAGTTGCATCCACTCACATCGACGTCCTCGTTAATCCTCAAATAATACTCCAATGAGAGTTCCCCAAGTCGTATTCAAATGATCACGTCATCGAAAACCCAAAGTCTGAGGGGGTATCGTGGTCATTTGCCGCACCGCACGCTCCCTCGCGAGCACCGCGTTTTGCCCAGCCGCCACGAATTTACAAGTCTACCCCTCAGCAAAGCACACACCTCTTCTGTCCCCTGCTGCCGCCCCCTTTCCCAAATCTGGCCGCACGACGCACCAGCCACCAACCGGACACCCCCAAAACTCGAAGCCCAACCCGAGCGCCGGGTCCCGTACATCCCGCGCGCTCGCCCCCCTCGCCTCTGCGCCGCGTCCGGCCGCCGGTAGCGGGCGGGCACCTACCGGTGAGCGCTCTCCCCACAGATCCGTTCAGTTTTCCATTAGCTTGGTTCTTGGGTTCTTGTGGTTCTTGGGATTACGAGGGTTTCTGTCCTGGGGGTTCAAAAATTCCGACTTGGAAGTCCTCAGTAGGGCCGCTTCCTGGTTCTTGGTAATGCCATAGTTTCTTGTTGCTTTGGGTGTGGTTTTGTTGGATTTTCTTGATAATTAGGGTTTCCTTTCGTGGGTTTCTTGGTAACTAGGGTTTTGGTGGATGCAGCTCGGTTTTGGTAACCCGCGTGTTCTCTTGGCTTCTGGAGTTGTAGGGAGGGAGAGTAGCTTTTGGTTCCTGGATGATCTGCGAAGGAATTGGGAGCAGGAAGGCGTGATGTTTACTCCGCAGGGCAAAGGATGGACCGGCTGGTCGACGCCGACTGCGACCAACCAGCGGAGCGGTGGTGGCGCTCCTGCTGCGTCGGCGCCCCTTGGAAAGGGGAAAGGAAGGATCGCCGAGCTCCAGCAGGAGGTTTTGCTCAATCATTACCTTTTTCCCCAGTCATTCATCTTCTGTGTGAATCTGATTTAGTACTAAATTTCTCTGCTCCTTTTTGTTACTGATTACTGATTGTTTTGGAACTGGGACTCTCAAGTAGGTCCTGCTATTTTATCGCCTGTTTCTATATCATGTAGTCAATCTGTAAAAAAGATGAAAAAACAATTTAATTTGTAGACATCCAACTTTCACTGCTGAACGAGGTGCTTTTTTAAAGTTGAGTTTGGTGCTTACATGAAATTATTGCAGCATTGCCTAGACTGGTAACCTCTTAAGAAATAAGCCATATTTTAAATGGCCCACTGAAGGCACAAATAAAGCATCACTCCTGGGCTCTGATGGTATTTTGATATCCCTAAAATCTTTTTGCCATGTTGGTATTCAATAATTTGAAATTTTATACCTCTGTTGTAGAAATTTTACCTTTGTGCGCAATTTATATATTCAATGATTAGATTCTCTGTTGTATAAAGTGAACTGTAGCAAATTATACTATTTCAATGAAGGCACGCCAACACCTATTCAAGTGTCTCGTTGCTTCTCATTTGGTACAATTTTGATTTTGCATCCAATTTCTTGTTTTTCTTGTGAAAGGTTATTTGCTATCAGGGCACTTTAGAGCTCCAGTTTTTCTGGCTTCCGTTCATTATCATAATAGTTATTTAATTGTGTATTCATCTGCATATCTGCAGTTGCATGAATATCAGTACAATATGGGGCTTCTTTTGATTGAAAAGAAAGAATGGGCAGCAAAATTTGAAGAAATCAGTCAAGTGCTGACGCAGAAAGAGGAGATATTGAAGAGGGAACAAGCCGCACATCTTAATGCTATATCAGAATACGAAAGGCGGGAGGAGAACATTCGGAAAGCACTGGGTGTTGAGAAGCAATGTGTGGCTGATGTGAGTTGGTTTATCTCACAGATCTTTTTTCTTGTTCTTACAGCTCCATGATCATTAATCTGATTTGAAGAGAAGCCTTTAGTGAAAAAGAGCGAAGCGAAGTATATCTATAACCTTCTGTGACAATTGAAAGGTTTTTGGAACGGCCAATTCTGGTCATGTTCCATGACATGATAATTGTAAAGGTGACCTTTAATAGCCACAATGATAAGAAATTGTTAGGCATCAATTTACCCATATTGTAGTTTTTTTTTAAAATATATTAAACATAATTCTGTCCCTGGTACAACATTATGCTTAATTATTTATATGCTCAATGGTTGTATTGCTGTAAATGGATGTATAGCGCTTGCCTTTCCACTCTAGCTGTTATATTCCTTTCGTAAACATAAACTTTTGATGATATCCTAAATATTTCCTTGTAGCTTTCTGCTCTCCTTATTGTTTTGTTGAATGCTGCAGCTTGAAAAGGCCTTGCGTGATATACGAGCAGAGATAGTTGAGGTTAAATTTACATCTGAGAAAAAGATAACAGATGCTCAGTCTCTTGAGGCTAGGTTGGAGGAGAAATCCTTGGAGATCGAGGGAAAACTTCATGCTGCAGATGCCAAACTTTCAGAGGCAAACCGCAAGAAGTCTCAAGCTGATCGGGATTTAGAAGAGGCTGAAGCTCGTCAACGTAGGTTGGAGAAGGAGAAGCTGTATTTTGAGACAGAGTACGCCAGTTTTGCTATGTCTTGCAAATCTATGCTCTGTTGTGCTTGGCATGTGGTTAACTTGTTATGTTTGTTTAATCGTTCTAATACGTTTAGGCGGAAGGCCCGAGAAAAGCAACTCAAGGAGCAGGAGGAATCACTGCAGGAGTGGGAGAAAAAGCTCAAGGAAAGTCAGAATAGACTTAATGACTTGCAGAGATCTATAAATGAGCGAGAGGAGAGAGCAAATAAGAATGACCAACTTTTCAAGATAAAACAGGACGAACTGGAGGAGGCAAGAAAAACAGTGGAGGCCGCTAAAGTTACTCTGAAAGTCAAAGAGAATGATATTAACAAAAGACTAAATGAATTGCATTCACAGGAAAAGGTAATTAATTGATTAGCATCTTATTTTCTCTGTTTTTCTGATTTTCGTGTGTTGATTTTTAACAGTTCAAGACATTTGGTTTGCTCAATTCTGATTTGTTTTGCAGGATGCTGACTCAAAGCGCAGTGCCTTGGAAGAGCGGGAAAAAAAGTTGGTTGAGAGAGAGGCAAAGGTCACTACTAGGGAAAAGGTAAGTGCAACAGACTGTCTTCCTCATTTTGCTACTTCCAGTTAATACCCTCGATGAAACAGTCCACTGCTCTTGGTCTGGTTTGCTCGTTGTACCTTATGAATTTATGATTTCCTGTATATGGTGTAATCACTTGTAGGCACCTTGTAGTTTATGATTCTTGAATTGCCTAATGTTTTGTTTTGCCAACCAGTGAAGTTAAACTCAACTGGGTTGCCTTTGTTCTTAAGGTCGCTTTAGCGCTTGCCACTGTACTTCTCAAATAGTTTTCACTATATGCTGTTTCTTTTCTTATCGCATGCAGTGTCTTCTATGAATCAATCTGCACCAATCATCAGAATGTTTTGGGTGGACTACTATTTCTTTACCTTTTCTTCCCCTTCAGTGGACTGATCTAGCTCTCTCCCTTGTGTTCCAGGAGGGGCTCCAGAAGCTTCTTGAGGATCATCAGGTGGAGCTTGAATCCAGAAGACGGGATTTCGAATTAGAACTAGAGAGGGAAAGGAAATGTTTTGATCAAAAGATGACACAAAATGAAGCGGATTTATTGAAAAGAGAGAAATATGTTAAATCTTTGGAGGCTAAACTTTCTAAAAGTGAGCAGGCATTGAATGATAAGAAGAAATCAATGGAAAGTTTGCAGAATGATCTTGATGCCAAATCCAAGGCTCTGAAGAGGTGGGATGAATCATTGAAAAATGATGAGAAAAGATTACTGGAAGAAAAGCAGCAACTGAATCATGAAACAGAGCAATTGGAGACATACAAATTGGAGCTGGAAAGGATCAAATCAGCATTAGAAGCTGAAAAGGAAAGAATATCAGAAGAGCAGAATAATCTGAAACTCACAGAGCAAGAGAGGCAGGAGCATAGCTTGCTGACGGCAAAACTTAAGAAGGAGATTGAGGAATACAGAATGCGAAGCAACTCCCTATCTGAGGAGATGGAGGATTTGAGGAAGCAACGGCAGAAATTTGAAGAAGAGTGGGAACAGCTAGACGAAAAAAGAGCCCTCCTAGTAGAGGAGGACAAAAAGCTGAAAATTGAGAGGATGAATTTAGAACGGTGGCGTGACAATGAAGAAAAAAGGTTAAATGATGTGAAGCTCGAAATGGATGAAAAATACAAGGACCAGCTGGAGAGTCTTGAGCGTAAGGAAAAGGCTTTGACTGATGATATAAAGCACAAGCAAATGGAAAATGATGAGTTTCTGAAGGGAGAACGCGCTGATCTGCAACGTAAATTGCAGCTGAAACAGCATGAATTGGAGATGGAGATGGAGCAAAAACAAGCAAGTAAAGAGAAGGAACTGGAAGAAAAGGAAAATGAGTTAAATAAGAAAATGGATTTTGTGGAAAATAAGCTCCGACATGCTATTGAGTTGAACGAGTCCAAGATTCAGAAGATATTAGTGGAGAGAAGGGAGCTGCAGATGGAAAGATCATTACTGCTAGAGGAAAGAAAGAAACTGGAGACTGACAAGGCAGATATTAGAAGGGATATTGAGAGTCTGCATTCACTGAGCAAGAGTTTGAAGGAACGCCGAGAAAAATATAACAGGGACAGGAAACACCTTATCGATCTATCTGAAAAGTACAAGGCATGCAAGAACTGTGGGATTTCTATTTTTGAGGTATCAGATTCTCTTCTTCTTAAAGACAGTGCTGAAATTGAACATCCCAGTTTGGCTGTTGAGGGAGATGATCGTGCCTTGACCACTGATACATCAGGTCTAGATACAGGAACCCTTGTTAATTCAGGTGGTCCTTTTTCTTTGTTACGGAAGTGCTCAACGCTTTTCAAGATCTCCCCTAGAAAAAAAGGTGAGCAGTCATCAGAGCAACCAGCAGAAAAGAATATACCTTTTGGCGCAAGACTTGAGGAAGCAACACAGAGCGATGGAGATTATGAGCCAACTCCTATCTATGAGATAGCCCATGATTCTTTTGATGCAGAGGATGAGCTCCCTTCTGATGGTGGAACCAGGGAGAACGAAGACTCTGAAAGGCATGACATAGCTGATGATGCTCAGATGGAGTCTTCTGTTGGTGTAGCAGATAACAGTATAGATATTCTTGGCACTCAGTCCTTTGATGGAACTAACGACATGGCAGTTGAAGCAACTATTGCCTCTGTTGATCAAAATGGCAAGGATTCTGCAGCACCTGCTGAAGCAGGTGTACAGCCTGAAACATCAAAGCAAGGTCGGTGCCAACAAAACCGGAGAGGCAGAGGGAAAGGTGGTGTGAAAAGGACACGGTCCGTTCGTGCTGTAGTTGAAGATGCTAAAACGATACTTGGTGAGACGTTTGAGGAGAAGAATGATGGTCAGGGAGATAAAGTCATGATGGGTGCTACACGAAAGCGGCGGTTTGCTGGAGCTACAATAAGTGAACAAGATGAAGAAGGCAGCGAAGCACATTCGGAAAGTGTTTCACTTGGAGGGCAGCGTCGCAAGAGGCGGCAAGCTACTGGGGCAGTGACAGAGGCCCCAGGAGAAAGACGTTACAATCTGAGACACAGTAGAGTGTAAGTATCGTTATTGGTCCCTAATTCATCATATCTATGTGGTGCTTCGGTTTTTGTTTCCTGATTGTGTATCAAACTAATACTTTTGCGTTGCATTGTTCCAAAGTGCAAATGCTGCCGCCGCAACAGCCCAAGCTGACAAAAAGAAATCTGCGAAGGCAGGAAATAAACATACAGTAGAAGCTACTGCTGATGACACAGAAGGAACCTCAAAGGTTGACGAGGAACCTGCCCCTGAGAGCAAGAAGGCCTCTGAATCTGCAGACTATGGCGCATCCGAGTTGCACGAGTTTTCCCAGGTTACCCTTTGCTGCTGTGCTCTGTACTGCCCACATGTACTGCCAATGCTGTAGCTACACATGCCTTCAGGCAATCTTTGAATTGTTTTTCAGTATTTGGATATATTGGTCATTTTGCGCCATGTGATATATAGGCGTATAGCACATATGGGGACCAGAGCCCAGATCTAACTGTAACCTTATCTTTTTGTTTTAGGCTGAAGTTGGTGATGCCCATGCCCCTGTAGAGGGTGCTGGTGAGGAAGATGGTGATATTGTGGATGGCCAAGGTGCACTGCCTGATGCGCCGATGACACCTTCTGGAAGTGAACTTGGAGCAGAACAGGAAGATGAGAACGATGATGATTCAGAGAGGCGAAACCAATCAATCAGCAAGAAACTATGGTCATTCTTCACTACATGACGGCTGAAGATGCCGCTGAATAGGTTATTTCTAGCTTTTGTGCTTTTGATTCATGATACCCCATTCTTGGAACTGGAGGGCGTGTGCTTTTGGTGATTATGTACTAGATTTCCCACTTGATTGTGCTTCTCTCCCGTGTAATTGAAATATACTTGTAGTAGACAGCTTGATGGCATTCACAGAAGTAGCTGGTGAGATGTACAATGGTGATGATGATATGCCCTGTAACACCAGTAGCTTGGTTTGTAATTGTTGTTCCTTTTACCCCGGTTCGGGTTAGTTACTTCGTTGACCTTACCAGTGTAGTGAATTTTGTCGTCCGGGGAAATATTTTAGTGCTCTGATGATGGTCTAAATGTTTGTTCGCTTATTGCAACTATACAATATAAATTAGAATGCCACAAGAGTTTCTGCCAGTTGCAGAGGCTTTAACTACATTGGTGGGTAGTGTGGTGCGGTACCCTGGAACTCCTTCCATCGTAAATCAAGTATTTTTTAGAATATAGTACCATACTTTTATATCTAGTTAAACTTATTAAAATTGTTTGACTCCTTTAAAAAAGAAGAATTGCATTTTTTTTTGGATGAAAGTAGTAAGGAGAAAGTGTAGCGTGCTGTACTTTTTTTTTACCCTCGTATTAAGTACAACTGTAGAATTTGTTCGGATACAGACACACACCACCACACATACGCATATCTCACACACATAGTATATGAACAAATCTATAACTATACTTAAATAACGAACGCAGTTAAGAGATACTCGAAGATCACTAGACTCTGAGTATGACGGACACGTCACTTCCATTATGGCACATTACGCAAGAGGCAACTGGAATTATTAATCTCAGAGACGAGCGCGAGTCCGGAGCTGGAACGCTGGTCGGCACGAAGCAAGCCACATGCTCCTGCCATATAGGAACTTGAAAGTCTTTGGTATCCGAGGACTTGGGAGTTGGGTCCTGCGTGTACTACTCTGGAGCTGGTTTCTGATCGGACCTCCCTGGTAGAGGCACTGTTAGCTTGTAATTCGTATTTTTGAATTTATTTTTTTAATTAAAACAGTATTTTTCTCTTACAATAATCAGTTGGAACCATGTTTTAATTTGTTTTTTCAACGAAGCAAACGATGTGAGAGTGGTAGAACGTCGACGATCGAGTCCTTTCTGGGGCCTTTCAGGCTTTACACGGACACGGCTAAGGAATACCCATGCAGGCCATGCTGATCTGTTTTCCTTCGTCTGTAAGGCATGGGCCGCCTGAGGCGATACCATCTCAATCCTAAATCATGATATCGATATATTTTATTTCAAAAATTCATTTATGTGGCTTGAGATCACATGCGGAATAAGGAGTATCTGAATATCCAATCCAACACAAATATAATAACAAATAACATTCCTTATCATTAACCTGTTCGCTTGGCTAATAAACCATGGATGTTGGTTAATTTGTTGTGAGAGAAAAAATATTATTCGTTGATTTAAAAAGTACGGCTTATAAACCAAGCGAACAGGATCTATGCTGCATAAGTTAATATCACTTTGCAAAGTATATTATCCCTGTGACTAACTTATACAGTATTGTTGTTATATTATACTACTCTCTATTTTAAATTATAAGTCGCTTTTACTTTTTGTTCATGTAACAGTGGCGAATACCATTGTATTTTAGTACACAATATCTTTGCTTGTAAAACTACGCACTGTGTTATTCGCAAAAAAAAAATTACGCACTTCGTGAAAATATATCCGCATTCGGTTTCACGGCCAAAGTGTGCTGGAACACGGGGATAAAATTACTCATTATTAACACTCATCAAACACATCAAAGGCAACACGCCAACAACACGGTGTTCGCACTCAAAAAAAAAAAAAAAACACCAACACGATGTTCTCGGACACGCCATATCAGCCCCCAAAATACTATTCCAGGCTTCGGCAGTAAGAAGAGTTGGTTGGGATTGAGCAAAAACCCGAGATCGCACCTCTCCGGGTGGCGATGCGTGGAGGAGACGTAGCAGCAGCGGAGGCAGGGTCCCCACGCTCGCCGGACCTCTACGATCTCTCCGACGACTCCGACTACGCCGCCGCCGCCGCCGCCGCCGCCGCTTCCGACCGCACGGTACTGCCGCCACCCGTGATTAACTCGATGCTACCGCCGTTTATCTCAGCTTGCTCCCCTGCGCGATTTAGTGGCGGCACGAGCGGTTTCATCGTATCTCAGCTTGCTCCCCCGCGCGATTTAGGGGCGGCACGAGCGGATTCATCGGTTAGGTCATTGGTTCCCGTTGGGGGTGGGGTGGACTTGGATTGCTTTACTCTTACGTTGGGGGGTGCGTGGAGTACTCTTGTTTGATACTAATCACAGCTGCAGTTGCCCTCTCTCTGTATGAAATTGGATTGTAGTGGATAGTACTACTACTTGCACTTAATATAGCCTCTGGAATTTTGTTGGTTTCATTGGGATGTGTGTTGTGGCGAGGTATAGGCTACCTGTGTTCTCCCTCTAGACCGAACTGATACCTGTTTGGTGTTGGAAGGCGATGCAGACTGATCCGGCGGACAGAGGCTCAGAGGAGACGGCGAGGGTGGATGTGGTATATGAGAAGGAGCGTGTGACTATCCACCCATCGCAGTATGGCTCCGGTCGTATCAGCGGGAAGCTGCGCCTGTTTCTGCAGCAGGGATCATTGTTCCTGGTGAGTCATTCCAGCTCATCTCCCTGAGCAATTAGCGTTCACATACATACGTGGTTGATTTTTATATCTACATATTCACTGAGGAAATCGAACATTTTGCTAAGAACATAATGACAGCACTAGCAAATACTCAAGTGGGGTTCATATGGTAGCAGACATGTTAGTCTCCATATCCTGATGTCAGGCCTTTTGAGTTTCTTAGTATGGTGAATAACATTGCTAAATGAACCATTGTATTTTGGTCATTATTGTCTGTGCTAGTAACTAGTCACATGCTTCTATTTCTATCTCATGTTTCTCATATAGTTTCAGCTATATATGTGATATTTCACTGGCACAGTTTACATTTTGAGAACCCACAGGGCCTTATTGCTTAATTGCTATATGGATATAGATTTAGCAATGATTCATGCGATTCCTTTGTTGCTCCCTTTTTATTTTCGTCCTTTGTTGTTGTTTTGATCAATATTTATGACAGAGTTGGGAGCCAAACGAAGGAGCCGACTCTTTGTCAACCAGTTCAGTCGGTGTGGAAATAGAAAAATGTATGCCAGCACAGTTTGTTTGTTTGTTACTATCATTAATCATCTGGCATTTGGCAATAAGGACAAGATTATGCCTTACTCTCTAAACTTCGTGATCCTACGCAGATAGAAATCTGTACACTATCAAGGCCTTGCCTTTAAGTGATGTACGCTTCATCCGTAGGTACACCCCAACATTTGGATTGGACTACATAATAATTGTTCTCTCATCAGGTGAGATGTGCTAGTCGTTTGTTCTTCATATCGTTAGTTTGAAACCCCACATGATTAAATTGCTACTGCCAATTGGTTCTGCTCTACCCTGTCGACACATAATAGCATTTCTGCTTCTTCTGTCTAGATAAAAAAATCATTTTATGCACATGCTGACAGAAAATTAGAGAGAAAGGGATCATGTTCATTTATTTTTACCTACTAACTTTTGCAGGCCTGGCTTTTCCTCCATTCTATTTCTACAACGGTGGAATTCGTGAATTGTTTGCAACGCTGAAGCAGCACGTCTTCATTATCAGGTTTTCTTTTCTGTTTTAATGGTTCTAAATACATATTAATAGTGGTCCATTGTTTCATTTATATTGCCCATAAACTATCATTTTGATTTCTCCATATGGAAAAATAATGTTACTTCCACTAAAGTGGCTGAGTGTTCTTTGTATGCATGAATCATCCATATAATAAGGCAAATAAATTATACCACGTGAATCTACACTGAAGGAGATAACTACAATTGTCGAATTAGCAACCTATGTATAGAGTTTGTTTAATTATGAGTTTCTAGCATCAACTCATTCAATTGAAAGGTAATTAAGTTTGAAACATTGGAACTTTTCAACTATAGTGACCAAAATCCTGATTGCAGACCTAATTTCCTTATGCATTCCCCCCTGAATGTATGATTCAAATGTTTTCTCTTCTGTTTCAAGGTCGGATGACGATCCTAATGTTTTTCTCGTCAACGACTTTCAAGATCCCCTTCAGGTGTGTTATCGTATTCTAGTTCTTTCTAGCCAAATAAACCACTCTCAAGTCTCAACTCATCATTGAACTGAATTCTTATCAACTGGAAGAGTTTGTAAGTATACCTGCCAAATTTTGTACAGTGGGAAATCTTTTCTTGGTTAAGTTTGACCTTCAATGTGAAGTAACTTAGTCTGTTCTCTGAAAAATTCTCTTTCCTGACGCAAATGTTTCCCAGTTTGAAGACTGATTCACCTTACTTGGTCACATTGCAGAAAAGCTTGTCGTCCTTGGAGCTTCCAGGAGTAGCCTCTGTAGCAAATGCCATGTCAAGACAAAATTCACTCAGTTTTGCTGGGTCAAATGATGAGTCCAGACATGGGGCAACTTCGAGCATGTCTCAGTATAGCTCAAAGCAAAAGCACAAATCAAATGACCCAGGTCGTGATCTTTCAATTCAAGTCTTGGAGAAATTCTCATTGGTTACTAAATTTGCACGAGATACTACATCAAGCCTCTTTCGAGACAATAGTGGTGCTCATGCTTATGGACGGCAACAACATGAATACATTTTGGACAATAAAGCAACTGATAAACATAAAAATCAGTATATAACACCAGAAAAGGCTTCTACACCCTCGGCAACAATCGAGGTAATGCATCTTGCATTTTATGTGGTGTAGTATCATTAAATTATGACTGGAAGGCATTATTTACTGCATACTAAATCAGTACCAAATCTTCAAATCTGTTGTGCATTTGTGTATTTGATCCACAATTTGGCACAATTACATTGCCAGTCAGGATCAACGGACCATCTGATATTTCTAGTTCAAGACCACCATAGTTTGATCTGGAAACTAAACCTCTGATCACCCAAGTCATCTGTAGGCTTGTAACATCAGTAAATTAGATAATTTACCTGAGGTATATTGGCTAACTGGGGATAGTTGTCACCTAGCCAAATAGGGGGTAGTTCTCACCTTCTGCATATTAATGCTACTGTGGAAAACTGGAAATATTTCCAGGGGTCAAGTTTTTAACATCTATAAATTATTTATAGAACATTTGCTCACAGTTTAGTTGCAAACTATGAGTTCACAAAAAACTTTTAAATGAAAACCATTACTCACTTGGTTTTGTCTTCTGACCTTTGATGCCCGCTGAAAGCTTTAACTGATTAGCCTTTCATGATTGCAAAATGCATATTCATCAATGTGTAACATCAGCTTATCCACTCTTTTGGCAGTCAGATCCATTACCTCTGGTATGGGGAAAACAAAGAGATCACCCGTTAAGTGTCAAAGAGGTAATAACTCCTTGATTTCTGATATCTTCGCGTTCTTCATTTCAACATATTTATATTTCTTTATTTATATATGTTTCTTTAAATTGAATTCATTCATGACATTAGAAGTCCATGCTGTAGTAATTCAAAATTTTCATTTTTAATACTTTTTTAATGGGAATTACAAAAATATACCCTGTTTCAATGAAGTTACAGAAATAACATGATGTCGCCCCTTGGAAAACGAGTTTCACTAAAATCGCCTAGTGGGAAAACAAAAACATGATTTTATAAAAAAAATAGACGTTTTCTGGGAGAAAGAGTTTAGAAATTGGCTGTCCAACAAATGTTTTTTGAAAATCGGCTGTCCATGAAATGAATTCCAGGAAACGCTGGCCAAATTTGAAAAAAAAAATCTTCATTGCCAGGGTAGCCACTGCCCTGCCTCCCCTGGCACCAGTCCTTTTTGTCAGTCTGACAGGTGCACCGCCGTGCCATCCGCAACACCTGCCCTCAACGCCAACCGCCCCCACCAACCCCCTGCCTCCTCAGGTGCCAGACCTTTCCAGCAGCCCGTTGGCAGCGCTGCGTCGCGCCGGCCACAATGCAGGATGCACGGCCACGCTGCACCAACACCCGCCCCCATCAGCACCCGCACAGCGATCCTGCCGCTCTCCAGCAGCCGCAGCTTACTATGCCGCCGCCTGGCCGAGGTCCAACGTGGAGAGGAAAGTGACGTGCCCGAGGTGTGGTCCTGCACGACCCTCCGTTAGAATTCTTTTTCCGACCAAACGATTTCTTTAAATCGTACTCCGGCACTATGAAGTTCCAAAGTTGTTCCCTGGTAAAACAAGTTCTGTGAACATGTCGGTTTTCTGTTGTATACCTAGATCTTGTTTTATGGTAGTGCGATCACTATCTAATTTCGTTCAATGGTTGAACGAGATTTCAGTTTCGCTTTACCAACGGCCAACGTCATATTATTTTTGTAATTCCGTGTATCCATGGTATATTTTCTGAATTTCCATAAAAAAAATGTATTAAAAAATAAAAAAAAAAATCCATAGTTATTCTGTGACCATAGCAATATGAATTATTAGTTTACTTCTAGATCCATAACTGAGTCCATCATCAAGAACAACAACAACAACAACAAAGCCTTTAAGTCCCAAACAAGTTGGGGTAGGCTAGAGTTGAAACCCAGCAGAAGCAATCAAGGTTCAGGCACGTGAATAGCTGTTTTCCAAGCACTCCTATCTAAGGCTAAATCTTTGGGTATATTCCATCCTTTTAATTCTCTTTTTACTGCCTCTACCCAAGTCAACTTCGGTCTTCCTCTGCCTCTCTTCACGTTACTATCCTGGCTTAGGATTCCACTACGCACCGGTGCCTCTGGAGGTCTCCGTTGGACATGTCCAAACCATTTCAACCGGTGTTGGACAAGCTTTTCTTCAATTGGTGCTACCCCTAATCTATCACGTATATCATCGTTCCGAACTCGATCCCTTCGTGTATGACCGCAAATCCAACGCAACATACGCATTTCCGCGACACTTATCTGTTGAACATGTCGTCTTTTCGTAGGCCAACATTCTGCACCATACAACATAGCAGGTCTAATCGTTGTCCTATAAAACTTGCCTTTTAGCTTCTGTGGTATCCTTTTGTCACATAGGACACCAGATGCTTGGCGCCACTTCATCCACCCTGCTTTGGTTCTATGGCTAACATCTTCTTCAATATCCCCGTCTCTCTGTAGCATTGATCCTAAATATCAAAATGTATCCTTCCTAGGCACCACTTGCCCTTCCAAACTAATCTCTCCCTCCTCCCGAGTAGTAGTGCCGAAGTCACATCTCATATACTCAGTTTTAGTTCTAATGAGTCTAAAACCTTTGGACTCCAAAGTCCTCCGCCATAACTCCAGTTTCTGATTCACTCTTGTCCGGTTTTCATCAACTAGCACTACATCGTCCGCGAAAAGCATACACCAAGGGATGTCCCCTTGTATGTCCCTTGTGACCTCATCCATCACTAAGGCAAACAGATAAGGGCTCAAAGCTGACCCTTGATGTAGTCCTATCCTAATCGGGAAGTCATCCGTGTCTCCATCACTTGTTCAAACACTAGTCTGTCTCCATAACTGAGTCCATGTAATGCATAAATTGTGAGTTGTGATTGTACATTGAGATGAGTCCAAGATGAGGTTTCTGGTATATGTTTTAGCATAAAGTACAATTATCATTAGGACAACTAAGTTTCAGGCAAACTTGATAAGCATGTCCCCCGGTGCACCTCTGGCTCAAGACTCTAGGGGTATACAATTTTTATTTTTAACTTATGGCTTGCATTCCAAGTAAACCTTTAGGACAGTGATATTCTAACGGAACTATTGCCCAGTAATTTTCAAAACATGCTTTTACTGGCAGAAGACCTAAATTCTTGGATTAAGTTGATATGAATAACACAATTTTTTTTTGAAGGTATATATACATGGACCTAAAGCTTGTCTGTAGTATTCAGCCCATATGACTTGTCCCGTTTTAAACTTTTTTAAACCATCTAGCAATATCTCTTTTGTCAGTATCAGTTTTCCTCTTTGAAATCTTCTGATGTTTGCCTGAAAAATCTTTGGACAGTGGGCAGCTTTCTTAGATCCTGAAGGTAGAGTCATGGATTCAAAGGCACTGAGGAAAAAGGTTTTCTATGGGGGAGTTGATCATGCTTTGAGAAAAGAGGTCTGTACTTAACACTTGATCTGACAGTTTGTAACTAGCGAGACCTGTTTTTCTATAAATATATTCTGATATTGGACATATAGGTCTGGAAATTCTTGTTGGGGTATCATGAATATGATTCAACCTATGCTGAGAGGGAATACCTTGCTGCCATGAAACGAGCAGAATATGAAGCCGTAAAATCTCAGTGGAAGGTTAGTCAGTGTTCACAAGTGACCCATGCTGGTATTACATGTTCCCTTCCACAGTATGTTGGCATTACATTATTTAGTATTTGCCACATGGTTTGGTGTTAACTCTGGACGTATTTTAAGAATCTGAAACTTTCGGGAGCCTGGGCATCAGTTCCCTCCTTGTTTAGGTCCTTCGATCATCAAGTAGGGGGTTTCTGGGTATATCATGTCTATGGAGTAGAGCTTCAGTTTTCAGAATGAAACGCTGTCGTTTTTGGGCAGCAGATAGGGATCTGTTCGATGCATTTTCTTTAGCTCCTCTATGTTGGAACAATGCTTTCACATTTTGGGACATACTTTACACTTCATTTACTCAAGTATATGCATGATTTTCCTTGATACCATTCTGCAGAGTATCTCAGCCACCCAAGCTAAAAGATTCACCAAGTTTAGGGAAAGAAAAGGCCTAATTGACAAAGATGTGGTATAAATAATTTCTCTTTTCTATTTGCCATTCTGCACTACACTGTTGTATCTTAACTGATGCTTTGATATTTTCTCTATCAAGGTGAGAACAGATAGGTCCATTCCCTATTACGAAGGAGATGACAATCAGAATGTTGTAGTTCTACGTGATATTCTGTTAACATATTCCTTCTACAATTTCGATCTTGGTTATTGCCAAGTAAGTTTTTTGTCTTGCACAACATCCATGTAAAATGATTTAAGCTTCCTGTCATTTCTGTGGGAACACAAAGTACACTGTGTCTGTTGGCTTCTACTCCCTCAATTCTCTTTTACAAGGCACAGTTTGACATGACACAGTCTCCCAAATTACACTTTGACCATTTATTTATTTTATATTATATTGTTTATACGTATAAACTTATGATAATCGGATAGTGCATTTGGTTACAAATCTAACTGTATCAAGTTTGTATTATAATGATAATTAAAAAATGTTAGCTAAATTATTGGTCATTAAAGTTTGAATCTCGGTGAAGGGCAGGCCTGGTGCAAGCGGTAGAGTCTTACCGCCTGTGACCGGAAGGTCCCGGGTTCGAGTCGCGGTCTCCTTGCATTGCACAGACGAGGGTAAGGCTTGTCACTGACACCCTTCCCCAGACCCCGCACAGAGCGGGAGCTCTCCCTTTTTTTTAAAGTTTGAATCTTGGTATGCGTGTGCGCCTTATAAAAGAGAATGGAGGGAGTACTAGTTATGCTAAGTCACATCATAGGGCTGATGCTTGAATAGATTATTAATGCTTCTTTTTTTCTCAAACATGCAGTAGAGCTGTGTATCATTATATTTAGAAGGGGTGGGGGGAGGGGGAGAGCCCTTACGACACACTCATACCATGCAATAGATGCTGAATTCTCACGCTCTTTTTAGACAATGAGATCATACATGTACACACAATATTTAAAACCCTTCAGATTTGTTCATTGTTTAGGTACTTCCGCTTTTAAATATACCACTGCTGCTGCTAATTTGTTTACTGTCAGGCGTACTAACAAGAAGGAATTTTCCAGGGCATTTACCTTATTTCTGTTATACTGAGTTACTGACTTCTTCAATAGCTTTGTCGATAAATTTTTGTTTGTTCTTTTATATGAACCCAGTAAATGTTGATGTAATTTTCTCATAATTTACATGATATACAGAGCTTATCGTTTGTGGTTCAAATGCTCAACTTGAAATTTGGAGTCCATGTTATTTTTTGGCTGTTGTCTTCCTTTTACTATACTACAATGTTGGTGTATTCCAGGGAATGAGTGACTTTCTGGCTCCCATACTTTATGTCATGGAGGATGAGTCCGAATCATTTTGGTGCTTTGCTTCCCTGATGGAACGTCTAGGCGCCAATTTTAATCGTGACCAGAATGGCATGCATGCTCAACTACTTGCATTATCCAAGGTATATAACATATTCATCTGCCAAGTGCTGAGTGAGCAGCTAGTAAGCAGCATCATGTTGCTCCTTTTCCATTCTCTGATGTTGCGTGACAGATTCAAAAGTTTGTCACATCCTGGATTAGGGAGACGTGCAGAACGTGGGGGGTTGAGGGTGTGTGACTGAATGGATGCCAAACTGCACATTTGAGATTGGGCACACCGAGTATGGCAGCGCCCAATCTCAAGGCCTGGAGGAAGATGAGGATCTCTCCTGATAATTATTGCTTGCCTTTGATTGATACATCTCATGTCCTTATATAGAGAGGCTTACTTGATGCCTAAGCAAGCTGGCTAATCTTATCTCTGATCCTAACCCTAATGGGCCTCTCAGACCGCTGATGCTATGCCATCTGGGCTTCCTGACTATCAGGTGGCCGGGACTAGCACATCCAGTCCAAGATTTGTAGTTGTGGCTTGTGGGCCAACGTGGTATGATGGTCCCCCTGGATCCCATGGAAGCAAACCAACCATGATATCACGGTCATTGCCCTTCAGTAGTAGTACCGCACAGGAGATCACATGTTCCTCCACGCACATAGTGGCGTGCAGATGGACTCCGAGATGGGGATGTACTCCACGCCTTCATGCAGATCCAAGTGATGAGATTGTAGCTGTCCTATCCGCTGAACTTGACCATGTATGCACAAATCTATTAGTGGGGACAACTCGCATGCAGCAACCACCACTCCTCAGGGAGAACACGAGCTTGTAGATTCCATTGCACAAACGCTTGTTTCCATGGCCATAGCGGAAGCATCGGGGACAACGATGCAGACAAACAAGTTCATGGAAACACCATGTAAGCTACGAACCAGCAGCTGCTGCAGCGCGGTGCTTGATCAGCCAGAGTCTCACATGATGCGCTGCCCGCGCCTGACGCTTCACCATGAATCCACGTGCAACCTGTAGGAGGGGTGGTTAATCTTATCTCCTTATATAGAGAGGCTTACTTGACGCCTCTCTAATCCTAACCCTAATGAGCCTCTCTTAATGCTGATCTTAGCCCATAAGGCCTAGCTGACTGCCTGTGTCGCATTATCATCTCAACAGAATTTTGCTTAGCTGACTTACGAGTGCAAACGTGCTAGTTCCTGGATTATGTCTATACTGTTCTTATGTCATTACGTGCATTCATCTGTTCCTTCTCTGGAATTGAGCCTTCATATCATGGAAATATCATTGTACAGCTTGTTACAAAATTTATTTTAAAATGCCAAGTCATTAAGATCTGGAACCTTTCGCATGCTCTTGCATTCGAAATTTCAATGGTTTGACACTTCAGTATTTATCATACCATTGTTACTTTGATTAACGCCTATCAGCTTAGTGGGCTAATTTTTTTTGTTTTGTGCCTCAGCTTGTGGAGCTTCTTGATCCTCCATTGCATAACTATTTTAGGCAGAATGACTGCTTGAATTACTTCTTCTGTTTCCGCTGGGTTCTTATACAGTTCAAAAGGTAATATTTTCTTTCTCTTTTTAAGTTGCGAGTGTTTTGCATATGCATGTGACACCAGTTTGTATTCCATCCTTGAACCATAGCTTAGTTGAAATGTTTCCTGTTTCTGTCACTGTGCTACGTATGGGTGGGGCAGGGATTCGGGGGTTTTCTTAATCTGCGTGAGAAGATCTTAACAAAATGCCCGGAGCCTGTCTTACCCCCCCCCCCCCCCCCACCCCACCCCCCCACCCCACCCCTAAGGTCATCTTTTTTCTGTCACTGTAGTACCTACCTTCAGACTAATTTCCCTTTTATTTTATCAATTTTCTACAACCAAATTCACGGACCAGTAGTGTTCCAGACTAATTTTCCTATGCTTTTTTTACTGGAGAGCTGCATGTCTTTGTGAGAATAAGTAAAAAAAATATCAGCCAGTTAAAGGAACCAAATGCAGTTTATTTCAAAGACCAAAATATACTCTGCTCAAACTTGTCAGACTTCCTAGCCCTTTTGCTATGCCTGTAATGCACAGCTGTGCTTCATCGGCAATCTCTCTAATCACTGTTTGCTATAGGGGAGGAATCATTTGCCTGGCCATGGATCATCAATCATGATGTTAGTAAATTTGTATTACCTGCTTGATTCGTGGGGGAAAAAAAACACCTAGGTTTTGCCGGTGCATAGCTAAAATTAGGTGAGTTCAGACATGATCTAACCACATGGCAGGTCTTTTCTTTTTCTTTTTTTCTTTTTTTTTTGGGTGGGGGTGGAGTGGTTGGAAGGGCTTATTTTAACTAAGCAGCAGATCTATTTTATCTAGCCACGAGCAGTTGACCAATTATGTAAATTGAAGAAAATGTGTCTTACCAGTCAGGCATCAGGTCTCATTTTTTAACTCTGAGATGGATCAATTTCTTATGGATCGCAGGGAGTTCAGTTTCGACCAGATCATGCTTTTGTGGGAAGTTCTGTGGACCCATTATTTGTCAGAACATTTCCACTTGTACTTGTGCGTAGCAATCTTGAAAAAATATCGTCAGCGGATAATTGGGGAGCAGATGGATTTTGATACCCTCCTTAAGTTCATCAATGAGCTCAGTGGTCAGATCAATCTTGACCGGGCTATCCAGGACGGGGAGGCATTGTGTACTATTGCAGGAGAAAACGGGGCTTCCTGCATTCCACCTGGAACCCCACCTTCAATGCCCATTGAGACCGATGGTGGCCTGTATGTGCAAGAAGACGAGGTCTTGTGAGATATCAGCAGCGACCCTAGAAAATAATTGCACAGAAGCATCACAAGTTTTTATCCTGTAGTGCTTTCGTCGATGTCATAAATGTGATCCGTTGTAAGGTTATACCAATGGAAGAATCATGAAAACTAGAGTTGTGTGTGTATATACTCCCTCGATTACTTTCACTTAATAGATATGGATTCTGTATGGAACCCCAGGTTTTACCTCAGCTAACATCTGTTCTGCCACCCAACACTTGTTTGGCCAGTTCCTGTGTTACAACTTAGGGGGTGTTTGGTTCTTTAGTCGCTCCTAAAATTCATGTCACATCAAATATTTACATACTAATAAAGAGTATTAAATATAGATTAATTACAAAACCAATTACATAGATGAAGGCTAATTTGCGAGACGATTTTTTAAGCTTAATTAATCTGTCATTGGCACATGTTTACTGTAAGATTCGTCTCGCAAATTAGTCGTAAGTTATGTAATTAGTTTTGTAATTAGTCTATATTTAATATTCTATGCATGTGTCTAAACATTCGATGTGATAGAAATTTTAGGAGCCGTGATAGAAACCAAACAGGTTCTTAATTGCTAAAGGGAGTTTATTCTAATACTCTTCCCGTCCACAAAAGAATGTAATTATGAAATCTATGCCGATCAAATTAGCTCAATTTGATTAAGTATTGGCATTTATGTTTCCAAATAATTTTTTTGAAAATATATTCTATAACTAATGTAACAGTACTTATTTTGTACAAAATGTTAGTATATTTTTATATAAATTCAGTCAAAGTTTAAATTGTTTGACTATTTGAAAAGCGAGAATTGTATTCTTTTGTAGATGGAGGGAGTACTTTGTTACCTGTACTTCAGGCTCTTCTAAATAAAGTTAAGATGGTATTATAGTTTGTATTTATCACTATATCTCCTCTGAAACCCTGCAAGTAATGAGACCTGGGTATAAGTTTATTTCTTCATTTTGTTCTGATGCCTTATTCAGTCTTCGTGATGAGAACGGTTAAACTGGAAGTGGTTTGTGCGGAAAGCCTGCTAGTTTTGTTTGTGACGTGAGCTTGGATGCTTCCTGCACCAGCGTCTCGGCAAAATAATTTGGTCCCGAAATGCGGCTTGAAAAACAGATTTGCAATGATGATGCGCGTACCTTTTGGGAAACAAAACAATTTTGCGTGCTCATTTGCTCGTTGTGATAAGGGTTTCAAGAGCTTATTATTAAACTTCTTTTGAGTACCTTGAAGACCAGAGCGTCTGGATTATATTTTTTAAAGCAGTACAAGCGGTCATTAAACTTGCATGACGGTATCATTTACGTCTCTAACTCTAGAATTTTGATACTTGGGTCCCTAAACCTGTATATGACGGTGTCACTTTGATTCTCAACTCTTGAATTTAAATATTTGGGTCCCCAAACTTATACAGCGATATCATTTGGGTCCTTGAACTTGCACCTTAACACATAAATGGCACTGACGCTGCATGCTAATTGTGTATTGACGTGCAAGTTCTGGGCCTAGATGACATTGTCATTTAAATTTGGAAACTCAAATATCAAACTTTGAGAGTTAGGACACCACCATCAGGACTTAAATATAAAAATTTGAGAGTTAAGGGTGGAGATGACACTAATGTACAAGTTTAGGGCCGCTAGAGTATTTTACTCATTCTTAGATGAGTGACACTGTGACAGGATGTTGAAGTTGCACTAAGCAAATCCGGCCTCCCTCAAACCTGACGCTTTTGCCCCAAAAGTCCTCAATCGAAAAAGAAAAAGAAAAAGAAAAAGAAAAAGAAGAGTAACTCGGAAAGATTGCACAGGTGGTGCGGACGGAATTTACCACGAAACTTGCAAACGACAATACGAGGCCCACCACGCCACGAGCCAAATGCCGCGCATGGTTTCTGCCTTTCAGGAGCAAAGCTGGAGTCAGATCTGTTGGTCTGTCCAGGTGACTACACGGTAGCTGTCCATCGGTCCATCCATGAACCCCGACATCAAAGAAGCAATCAAGCACAACGCGAAGACAAGATTAGGTCCTTGAGACCCACGAACCATTCTCTCTGCTCCTTCTGTTGTCGTGGTTATTGGTAAATGAGGAGGAAACCAGGCGACCATATCCCTTGTTCACGCTCCATGCCTCCATACACATGGCTCTCTTGTGAGGTTGGTCGCCATGGGAAACGTGGGTGCGCAGCCAGGATCTACTCCATCCATGGTAGTCTCTTATTCACGCTCCATTTCGAGTTTTCGACTTGCGCGTCATTGTCGTCGCCGCGTCGTTCTCCAGTAAGCAATGGCTATGGTCGACCTTCCGTCGTCGTCGTCGTCGTCAGATGTGCTGAGGTGTAGAGTTCGTTCAGAGAGCGATGATAGTGACAGACATGTTGCAAACCTGCAATGAATCCACAATGATGTTCAAAAGATGACACTACAAGTAATGAGTAATCTACCTGTACATACGGCGAATTAGTGGCTTCGCTTGTGAGCTTCCACCACGAAAGACGAATATGCTTTGGTTGATTATATATACACACTGTATCATTCGAAACTATGGATAAGAAGAGGGAGAGAGTGACGATGCTGCACATTCCAAGGCGGTCCTTAATCCAAGGACTGAGTTGCGCACACACTCGTGCACAAGCCTGTAGGAAGAGCAGCTGAATTCTACACTACCTTTTCTGAATACTGACAGTGCCATACGTACTTGTCGATACAACTTGCACCAAAAGGTACCGATGCTAATCAAGTAATCATTCATGCCTCTTCTCTCTTCTGCCGCCTGCCGGCCATTGTCTGAAACTCTGAACCGCCAGACCTTTTTCTGAATAGCAGAGTTGCTAAAAAAATTCAATCAGTACTGATATCCTTGCAGAGCATCTGATGATTGGATATACCATGTAGGCATGTACCACTGGACACTCCGTTGAGTTCTTTACGAATTGCACAAGGGCAGGTCCAACTCGAGGAGTATTACGGGAGAGATTAGAGTAGCATTACTCCTACTCCAGAGCGGAATGCCGGAAAGTGAATTGTGACGACAGACAGAGGCCATGAAACCGAGTGGGAATAAAAACGGAATATTACCGCTTCTTTTTTGTCTCCCTGTGGAATGTGAGGTCAAAGGATTGGACGGCGAGGTATAATGTTGCTGCATGTGCAGAATTCCACTTGTGAAAAGGAAGTACCTGTGCCTTGATGGTCGTGTGATTATTTAGTGGCTACTGCTAGCACTTGTCTCTGGGTCTGGAGTAGGCCGCGACGCCAGGCCTACCCTGATTTGAAGCCTGTCGGCCATGACAATATGCTGTGATCTCTGATGCAGCAGCATAAACTTTTATACACATCTCAACGCCTCTAATACAGCCGTGATCCGTTTCACACTTCTCATCCTTCCCAATTTGACTAAGCCTATGCGACTATGCGAGCATTCGGCCCGTTTTGAATTAGTAGCCACTTGCTGACATAGTGACTTGTGCACATCGGAGCCTTTGAGTGTTTAGTTTAAACTTGAACTGTACCCCATAACTGAATCTGAATCTCCCCCGTTTCTGAATCCGACAGCCGCGCATGCGTGCGGTCACCGTCGCCGTCGCTCGTCCATCGGCTCACCCATCAACCCCCAGCTCTGCTCATCAGCGCCCCCATGCACTCCATCTCGGCGCAACAAGATATGACAGGCGGGGCCCACGCAGGCGGCGAAGCAGGCGTGCAAGCGGGCAGCTTTACGCGCTGCGACGCAATGATGCGTGCGCGGGAATATCTCGGCCGTTGGCGCCTGGTTTAAGTAAACGCAATAGTCGCTTGGGCTTTAAAAGCTTTCCTCTTTCCAGGCGTAGTAGTGGGGCTAGCGAGTTTAAAGATCCAACTGGTCTCTCCGTGGCCCAACAAACCTGGGCACAGCTTCCTCATGGACATTCCATTCGTTGGGCCATGCCATCGCCACGCACTCGCCCTGGCCCACCCACCGCCTCACCTGGCCCATGCTTTTCTCGCCCACCCGGCCACCCGGCAACGGCACGGATGAAAAGGGAGAGCAAAAGGGAGCTTCCATTGTTAAGCCCTAATGATGAGGAATAAGTGGAGGAATTACTTGGGATTTGTAAAATGTAAAGGACCCTTTCAGTTATGCCTAGCTATGGCCCCATATAGTCCTTTTGTCTTTCAATTAAAATAGACCAACCAAGAGGACATGGACTTGAATAGCTGTATAAAATATTGCAATTCAGCTTTTCGCGCAAAATAAGAAATGCAGTTCAGCTGGTACAGTGCTCTGCTACCTGCCAAATTATTTGCAGGTATCATTGTGTAATTTCTCTCGAGCCAGATTAAGCCGTTTTGATCATAATTGGTTCTAGTTAGTGAAGTCTGATGATGATAAATGACTACTGTAGTGTAAATTAACAATGACAAAGGAATGGAATATGCTTTGCCTACCGCTCATGATTCAGGAATAGGAATCCACTAATTAATGGTGCCATGCCTCCGGTTTCGTACATCAAAAATAAATCTCAGAAAGGATATATCGACTTGTTCTTCAGAGATCCTACAAACAAGAATTCTGTACTGCTGGCTGTGCCCACACCAGGGCAATAGGAACGGACATATCCACTCCGGTTTTTGTAGTAGTATTATAGTATTGGAGCAATACTAAAGAGTAATGATTAGCTTTAGTCAAAAAAAGAAAACAAATGGACAGAAAAAGGGAGATACAGTGAAAGTTCAGAGTTTCTTATCTTTATAGCGATATAGTATAAGATTTGATAAGGAGTTAAATCGGACTCAGCCTGTGCAACTTGTAGACGTATGTAACAGTACTACGGTACCAGATTCCATAAATCTCTCTTGTTTGGAGCAACAGATACAACAAAATTTAAGGAACCAGTCGCATCACACTTATGGCATACAGTATTTTTGACAGTATGATTCCTGTTGAACAATTAACGCATCAAGAGCCTACACTGCACCATCACGTTCTCGTTAGCATCTTATCATACAGCGGAGTCACTGCTATTATTCTACGATTCTTTCAAACAAAAAAGAGAGAGAAAAGATATCCAGTTTTCCAAGCCATTTTATCCTCCTCAACGGCCGGCCGGGGAGGAGAATCTGCCATGTGCGTGGTCTCCGACAGGGTGATCCTCTCTCTCCGATGCTATTTGTCCTTGTCATGGAAGTACTCAATCGCTTCCTGCGCTGGGTCGAAGGGCAGCACCTCCCATCACCGTTGCACTGCATCGACGGTGCACGGGTCAGTCTATACGCCGACGACCTCGTGCTCTTCGTTGCTCCCAATGCACGTGATCTGCAATTGGTGAAGGCGACGCTATCTACTTTGGATTGGCATCCGGCCTCTTCTCAAACCTCGGCAAGAGTGTTGCATGCCCACTGCATTGTAGCGAGGCTGACGTCGCAAGAGTGCGGGACATCCTGTCATGTCGGATAGAGGGTTTCCCCTACCACTACTTGGGAGTGCCACTATCGATCCGCAAGCTCAGGAGATCGGACGAGCAGCCGCTCATCGACAAGGTGGCTGCCCGTATACCCACATGGAAAGGGAAGCTGCTCAATATCGCAGGTCGGACGGCGTTGGTAAAGGCGACCATGTCGGCCATCCCGGTGCACATGTCGATTGCCCTCTGCCTATCCCCGTGGGCGCTCGATTCGATTGACAAGCTTCGTCGAGCTTTCCTTTGGTGTGCCTCAGATACCGTTGGCGGAGGCAAGTGCAAGGTCGCTTGGGAGATTGTCTGCCGCCTGAAGGACTTAGGTGGCCTGGGCGTCTCCGACTTACGGCGTACCGGCATCGCCTTGAGGGTTCGCTGGGAGTGGCAGGCTAGGGCGAATGGTCGCTGCCGCCACACATCATCAGAACATGCAGTGCGGGCTGTGTTTCAAGAAACTACTGTGTTGTCCCTGGGAAACGGGGAGTCGACCCTGTTCTGGACTGACAAATGGTTGAATGGTTCGACCATCAAGGACATTGCGCCGACGATCTTTGCATCTGTGCGCGCCCGGAAGCGGAGAGCAACTGTGGCAGAGGCGCTCAACAACCACAACTGGGTACGTCATATCACTGGACCTTTGACGATGCAGGTGCTTCTGGAGTTCGACCACCTTTGTGACTTGCTTGAGAACGTACATCTATCTGACATGCCACACACTTTCTGCTGGTCGCTCACGGCAGATCGTGCCTACACAGCCGCATCGGCTTATGGTGCGATGTTCTTGGGCTCATCGATGCCGCTCGGCGCCAAACAGATTTGGAAGACCTCTGCCCCACCGAGGGTGCGTTTCTTCTTCTGGTTGGTCATGCATGGACGATGGACGGCTGAGCGGAGGTTTCGGCATGGATTGCAATACTCCGCCACTTGCATTATCTGCGATCAAGGAATTGAGACGATGGAACACATCTTGCTTGGCTGTTGCTTCAGCCGAGAATTTGGGATCATTGGCTCAGGAAGCTTCATCTTTAGGAAGTTATTGTCGTACAGGAGGAGCCGGTTATGCAGTGGTGGCTGCGTTGCAGAAAACTGGTCCCTAAGGCCGCTCGCCGTGGTTTTGACTCCCTCTTCTTTCTCATCGGATGGTTGATTTGGAAGGAGAGAAACGCGAGGACTTTCGGCAGGGATACTACATCGCCGGTAGAGCTGCAGGTGGTCATTCAGGAGGAGATACACGCATGGTGCTTGGCTGGCTACAAGCACCTAAGGACCCTGATGGCGGCGACTTGATCCCAGAGTAGCTCTTCTTTGTCGCAAAATTCATGATTGCGTAATCACACTCGCGTGTTCTGCTTTGCTTGTGTAGCTTCTGGCTTCGATAACCTTGGATTACCGTGGCCATAAGGATGGTAATAAAACTTCTTTCTGCTTAATGAAAAACGTGCTTCGGCACGATCGCTAAAAAGAAGAGAAGGATTTCGCAAACTGGAGAGTTTGCTAGCACCACACCAGCGCACGCCAGAGACCAATCAATCACCTACAGTAATTAACCTTAACCATGTAAGTGATCAATAATATTGTACATAGACCTTTGCCAAGCCCTCCCGTTCTCCAAATTACATGAAACACAACTACACAAAAGCCCAACCAGACTATGCATGCATGCGTACACTACATACAAAGATGGAATGCAATTGCAAGCTGAAAGCCTTCTCCAGCGATGTCCACCACCCGGCCCGCCGGGTCAGACTCGTAGAAGGTAGATGCTGAGCTCGGGGCCGCCGCTGCCGTCGGTGTTCATCATGTAGAACGCCTCCGAGTCCCTGGAGCCCACCACGCGCTCGAACCTTGCCCGCATGTACATCAGGTCGCCCTCCGCTGCTCCAGCGCCGGCGCCGGCGACGTCGTCCGGGAGCACGCCGGCGCCCACGGACACCGGCTCGACCGCGCCGAGCACCCTCCACTCGTCCGCGCCGCACTCCCGGCGCACCGCGAACCCGCACTTGCGACCGTTGCAGTACGCGCGCCACGTTGGCTCCTCCAGCAACCCCCGCCGCTTGTCCCCTGCATGTATCCCATTTTTTTCGGCGTGTCAATGATAAACCCTTCCCGGTGCAGAAGCAGAAGTGGAGTCAAATCATTTGGCGCCGTGAATGTTTTATGTTTACGTGTCACGTCAGTCGGCGTGACACAGTGTGCTACGTACCGGCGGCGAGCGGCGTCTTCTCGCACTCGAGCGCGAGGCGCACGAGGCCCGAGGACATCTCCCTGACGAGCGCGCTGGTGGAGTAGGCGGCCATCTCCAACAGCACCACGGGCGCGGAGCGCGGGTCTGTCTGCAGCGCGACGTGCACGCGCCCGCTCCGCCGGCCGAAGATGGTGCCCGTCACGCACGACCCCAGCTGCCGGCGCCGGCGCCTGTGCGTGATCGCCGCCAGGAACGCCGCCCGCAGCCGCGCCAGCGCGTCCGCGCGCTTCCTCGACGACGACGATGACGGGGACGGAGACTGCTCGATGGACCCGGCTGCGGCGGCGGCGGCGTTAGCCCCCGCCCCCTCGGGCTCGTCACCCTTGCTCTCTTGTCCGCCCCCGCTCGGCGCCGGCGGCTTGCTCGAGCTCTTCTTCGTTAGCCACGGGAAGTTCCCTCTCCCTCCGCCGTTCGTCACCGCGGCGGCGCTCCTCGAGCTTGGCAGGGGCAGCGGGGAGGCCGCGCGGAAGGCTCTCGCCATGATGGGATTGGGATGGATGGATAAGCTCGCTAGCTCTCGAGCTCGCTCGATCAGCGACCTCCCTTTGCGTGTGGGCGTGCGCGCGGCGCGTGATGGCAATAATGGGAGGTTCCGAGGGCAGGCGAGCGCGCGAGCGCGGCGACAGTATTTGATGATGGGTTGCCTTCTAGTGGCGGACGCGGAGCCGAAGTGCCGAGACGCTTTTAAGAGGTTGGCAGGCAGCAGGGTGGCGCTGGTGCATGCGCGGCGCGACTCGAGCGCTTTTGGCAAAGCGGCGGGGCGGGCGCTGGTCCGCTGGGGACGCCCGGCGATCGGCCGGCGTCTGCGTAAATGCGCTGGTCCGCACGGTCGAGAGGGACGGACGTGCGCGGATGCGCGAGGGCAGGGGCGCACGGCGCACCGACCGGGCGATCGCACGGCCGCACGGGCGTGTGTGGCTGGGTGGATGTGAAGAGTGAAGCGGGCGCGTCGCGGGCCTCGCGGCGCGCGGGTATACGTGCGGCGGCGGCAGGTGGGAGAAGGCATGGGGCACGGCCGCTGCCCGCACGGGCCGTGTCGCTGTGTCTGGGTCATGGTTGACGTCGGCACAGGTGACGTTTGTACCACTCCACTGGACTACTGGAGTGCCAGTGGCGGCATCGAACTCAGCGCTACTGTTGGTTGGTACTTGGTACTGCCTGACAGCCTGAGGTCGTGTCACCGAGAGCTAGCTAAAGCTAACGCGCGAACAAATCAGAATGAGATGTATGGGATTCGGTCATTCGAAGGTTAATCTTAGCCCAGGTTGTAGTGGCTCCACCAGCAGGCAGCGAGACTCATCCATCAACGTCTGAAATCTATCACCTCATCACTTGTTGGATCACAGGTTGTTGACAATGTCAGAGGTTTTTTCTCCCTAACTAAAATATCCCAGCGGCTTCGGCGAACCACGAGCAGGAGGAACGAGCTCAAAGTAACCATCAAAGCTGTGATCACCTCACCAGATGAGGGAGGCAGCGCCGCGGCGGTCCCCGAACGCGGGGCGAGTAGCGAACATAAATGATGGGCACGCACCCGCTTTAGCGGCGCCGGGTTTATGGCGTGCGATCGCCTGCCAGATCAAGGTTTCGCCTTCGCGCAACGTAAAAGCGGCTACCACTGGCGGCTTTGTGAACTCATGCCCTCGTGCAGGTGCTCTGCTCACGGACTGCTACCGCGCTCTGCTCTGCCACTCCATCCGTGTCAGTGCCGTGTCGCCGGCTCACATAATCCGCGTCAACTCAGCTGTCAACTCATGCGCGGCGCAGGTAGAGGTAGAGATTGTGTCGTCATGGCAGGCTGTGTCTCCACGGGCCTGCCTCTCCTATTCCTATGCCGGCCTGTCGTGTCGTGATGATATTTATCAGGTTTCAACCATGAATCACACAAGAATACTACTGGTAGCAGCCTAGCAGCATCAAGTTTGGGTACTGGTACAGCCGCTGCGGCTCCGGCGCACCGCGAGACGTGAACTGTCAGCCCCTTCGGTTGGCGGGTTCGTATCGTTGCTGGTTTGTGAAGAGGTATTGTGGATTGGTTTATGTGAGAGGAAAATATTATTCCGGCTGAAAATTTACGATCATTTACGACAAGCCACGGCTAAATGAACCTGCTTTGTGATCGCAGGAACTGTGGGCTGCCTGCGTTGACGCGTTGAACGTGCCGAGACGATTAGATGATTTGATTATATGATGAAAAGACCTGGAGGCTGGAGCCGAGGCGGAGGCGCCCAGCCGCCCACAGAGGCACAGTCGCACAGACGGACGCGGACGCGCGCGCACCGCTTCCCGCCACTCCGCCACGCCCCGGCGGGGCGGCGGCTATGCTACACGACGTCCGCCCAGGCCGGGTAAGCCGGGTATGGGCCAGGCCGCACAGTTGCCCTCGCGGGAGGCCGCGTATTGAATTGTCTTGATTTCCTGGCCCTGGCCTACGCCCGGGATGGCAGGCGTGCTGCTGGGCTTGTCCGTGCCCAGAATCGCAGCCCTCCCCCGGTTGCACGCAGCGCGCCCGCCGAATGTGTTTGCTTGGTTGCCAGGTGCAAGTTTTAACTTGTACCGGATGGTTGTTTATTTTTCTTGTTGTACGTATAATAGGTTTTCTTTAGCTAAGAAAAGAGAGCCATGCACTTAGATCATACAAAGTTTAAGATACGAGACTTATAAACTAGAGGCTATTGGGTTCTCATAAATAATAAATAATTGGCATAATGCACCAAGTGTGGCTAGGTGCATTAGCGGAGCCAAGATGAGCACCTCAGGGGGGCTAATCAATAGAGATTTAGAATAAATGTCGAAGATTAACGTTGAAATCACGTTTTGCTACAGTAAATATAAAGGAAAATCATTCCCACAGGGGGGGCTGCTGCCCCCCTAGCCCCCCCCCCCCCCCCCCTGGGATCCGCCACTGGCTAGGTGTTATGGAGCCACACTTTATCATGTCTAAGTAAAACTTATTGTACCTTTTACTCTATGACATTGTGGAGCCCAAAAAAATCATGTCTAAATTTAGTTACCAACTTATCTCGCAAAGAAAGTGCGGGAGTGCCTCTGGGGAAGACCCTCAAGTCCCTTGGACTTGGCACATCACCCAACTTATCTCGACCATCGGCAGCCATGGTTACCGACAAGCTACACCCATCGTCACTTGGCCCTCCACCTGCCTTTCGTGTTCGGTGTGAGATCTCCTACGCGGCAACTTTAGGAAGGGTTGTGATGCCAACCACCGCCATTGCTCGCCTAGGCATTCTAGGCACAATTCAACTCGTGTGTGTAGATACTCGCAGTTACATGTGAAAAATGTTACCGACGAATATGAGTGCCAATATGAATTGCTCCGGTTAGACAATTCGTCGTGGGTGGATATTTACTCCATTTGCATCTTAGTAGACCGTTGTCATTCCTACGGACATCCAACTTGGTCCTCGCCAAGATTGTCTCAAGTACCATTGTAAGTTTGGACTCCCCACGTTATAAGTTGTAGGTATTTGTTGACCAAATTTATAGAAGAATAGATTAATACTAGAACGTTAAAATTTTCCACTAAATCAATTTTGAAATATATATTGATATGAATATATTTATTTAGTTTTGTAAATGCTTTAACATATTTGTCTGCAAACTTAGTCAAAGTTAAAATACAGTATATCACTCGATCAGAGGTAGAATCATCGGGCTCAGCCAGTGCTTTAGTTGTTGTTCGGTCACTGTCAACTACCCTCTCAACCTAGTATTTCTAATTGATCTCGGCCCCATTTGCGAAGGCTTGCGTACATGCCGAAGCAACCGTGAAAGAACGCAACAGACCGGCCTGACAATTTGGCAAATATGGCATCGTGCATGATCCTGACGGGAGAATGGTTGTTGGTGATAGCCTGTAGGCCACGGACAAGTCTGGCGGCCATGTGGGGGGCAGGGTAGGATTGTGTTCTTTAATTGTCGTCACCAAACTATGCCATACGTACCTAACTCCGCGGCACGATTGGCCTGCAAATCTAGTACGAAAGCAGCAAAGAACAGCAAATCTATCATCGATTCATCGCACTTTTGTAAGTGGTGCTCTTCAGATCAGCACTTGGACCGTCACCTTAGCTTGCAGCTTCAGGGCGGGGTTCAATCTATCTATAATACAAAAACAGCAAAGAACTATCATCACAGTTCAGATCAGGGTTCATTCTTCAGATCAGGACTCGGATCGTCGCCTCAGTTTGCAGCTTCAGGGTTCAGTCTGATCTATGATTTCAGAGCTGTTGACTGAAAGGTGTCATTTGTACTACACTGAAACTGTCAAACTGCTATTCATCATGAATGTAACAGCTGCTATTCTCTTCAGTTAAATCTATTGAGGATCAATGGATTGGACGTGGTTTATGCATATCATGCACTAGTTGATCCGAGTACAGAACAATTGGGAGGCTAGAAATATAGTACTCATCATGATGATAGGTGATACGAAGAACAGATGATCAAACGACATTTTAGTGACTTATGATGGATTCTTTCTCCTATTTCATTAGACAATCCTACTAATAATCGTAACTCGGAAGAGAATGAAGTCAAAGACCATGAACCTCGGCGCCGGGAGCTTCTTTACGGCTCCTCGGGCGGTGGCAATGCGGCGGGCACTTCCAGCACGGGCGGCGCCTTCGCATCCTGCTTCACAGCGGCCCGGCGAGGCACCCGCCAGCCGCACCACCGCCGGGCCAGCCTCGTGCAGTCGTACCGCTCGTCGGGCCCGTCGGCCTGGGCCGCGCACACCCGGCCGAAGACGCAGGACAGCAAGGTGAGCACCAGGACCGCCACGAGCACCCCGAAGAAGGTGCCGATGGACCCCGAGGAGCTGTGCAGAGGCTCGGCGCCCGCGCCCGCGCCCGCGGCAGAGCCCTGGTAGCCGTAGCCCGGCAGAGGCGTGACCGTCGCCGGCATCGTGGGCGTGGTGGTGCTCGCCGCCATCCTCGCATTCAGAGCAACACGATGTAACAGTGGTGGGTGGGTAGTGACTGCCTGACTGGTGAGCAGGCAAGCAGCTGAGTGCTTGAGGTTCGGCAAAGGCATGGGATGGGACTGGGAGGCGATCAGGCGAAGGCAGCGCGAGGGTTCGGCAAAGGCGGCGAGCTGCTTTGTGACCCAGCGATGTGTCAAAGGATTAGAGGGCAGGCGCGGTAAAGTTCAGGAGAAAGCCTGCGAGGTCTGCTTTTGTGTGGATCACGGCAGTGGAGATCAACATGGAAAGGGCAATTGGTGAGACGGTTGGTGTACTTGGTAGGTATACTTGATCATCGCCCATGCTATACAGGAACGCGTCTGAATACTCTGAGGACACTGCAATTGTAAAGAAAAAGTGGTAAAGAATCGTCCGGAGATGTTTTAGTAGTCTGTCAATAAATCAACTTTTAGAACTGTTTTAAATCAAACCTTTTTACATTAATCAAATTTATAGAAAATAGTGTTAAGATTTACAACACCAAATTAGTATCGTTAGATACTCCATACCATAAACATAATGTGCTAAATGTGTACTTTTTCTATAAATTCGATCATATAAAAGCTTGACTTACAACTCTAGGAATAGAATTATTTAGGAAAGGAGGGAGTATCAAATTATATACTATCACGTTTATAACAATTGATGCACAAATACAAGAAAGATGGAAAGAAACAGTTGAGGAATATACAACAAATAAGCTAGTTCACTAATCTCCAGTTCATCTCTGTCATCTGAGAGATTTAGAATTGAAGGAAAACATTAACAGAAACTACCTGACACGAAGTGATTAACAGAAACTACCTGACACAAAGTGGCTTGTTGACTTGTGTTTGTTTCCATCAAGGTAACATCAGTAACTATATTTAGCACACTTTACCTTTAGCTCCTCTGGAAAAAGGACAATCATGCCTCTTTTGTAGTAATAAGTTGGATTCAAGTTACTTCCATGAATTCTTCCGTTCCAAATTATAAGACGTTTTAGCTTTTCTAGATTCATAGTTTTTGCTATGCACTTAGATATATGCTAGTAAAAGCTATAAATCTAGAAATGCCAAAACGTCTTACAGTTTAGGACGGATGAAGTAGAATTTTTATTCTGTTATCTAAAAACGGGGAATACGGAACCATAGTTAAATTGCAGAAGTCTGCAAATAGCTTAACAATAAAGCTTCATCAAATATGGGCTGATCTGTTTCTATTTTTTTGAACAAGGGGCTGATCTTGTTGGACCATGAAGAAATGTACTGAATTGACTCAAATCCGAACCACTATTTTCTCCTCTCCCTTTTTTTTTGAAAAAAAAGGGAGCCAAAAGAGTCCCAAATACCTAGCTGTTAAGGCCCAAGTGGTTGAAATACAGCCCAGGAGAAAGCGGTCAAGAAACGGCTCGCTGCCTCGCTGGGCCGCTCCAGAGGGTTGTGGACTTGTGGTTGCCCCTTGCTGCCCTAAGCCCCCGACGCCTCTCGGGCATAGCGTGGCCTCCCTCTTTTTCCTCGCACTCCGCAAGACCATCTCACCAGCCGCCTCGTCCCCGATCTCCATCCACCCGCATCCAAGGGTTTCGGTCTCTGCCGCCGCGGAACGAGCCAGCGAACAGGGATGGCGGCGGCGCGGCACCTCAGATCCGGTCTCCCCCTCCTCCGCGCCCACCTCGCATCCTCCGAATCCGCGGCCGTCGCCCAGGTCCTTGCTTCCTTGCCCCCCTTGTGGTTGAAACAGATCCATTTCTGTCGATTTCGACTGGCCTTCCGCGCCCTGTATCCGATCTGGGATAGATCTCCGGAAGTTTTAGGGTCTTTTGCAGGGGAATTTTTAAGTCGTCCTTGTGGTTTTTATGCCCATTTGTATTTGGGACTGACTTGTTCGTTCTGATGCAGGTCTCGAGGGGCTTCGCGTCGCAGCCGGCCAAGCCCACCGGGAAGGACATCAAGGTACTTGCATTCTCCGTGATGAGCGAATGTGTAGTTGTAAAATGGGATACGAATGCTGTTTTATTATACGCCCGGGAGTGGTGAACTGGTGATAGGCTACTCTTGTCAATGCATATGTATTATTAGCAACACATAGGTTATGCAATTATTTCTCTATTATATCCTAACTATTTCCTATTCTTAGGAAACCTACGCTGTAATAGGGTTGGATGCCATTTGGATGTTATAGTGAACATTATGTTGCCCACATCAATCACTGATTTAAGTCAATACACAAACGGTGTATTACTGGATGCAATTTACTTTTTTGCTGCTTTGACCCAACAAAGTTTCTTCATGTTAAGCTTAGCTGTATTGTTTGGTACAGAAACTTTAGTACAACAAGATGCTTTGTGTTGTTTGGTTTACATTTCTTGGTTTTCCGTAATATATCTGTGTAGTTTTATGCCGATTGCTGGATGAAAGATTCTCCTTTAAGTTAGTTCGTTCTTGGAAGCTCAAGATGTGCTTCATTTCTCTGTGCATGTCACTGGTAATCTTATTGTCTGTCCCATTTATGTCTTTAGGTTCCAGAAGCTCTGTATGGTGGCACAGGCAACTATGCCAGTGCACTGTTCCTCACAGCAGCTAGAGCTAACTCATTGGACAAAATTGAGTCTGAGATTAAAACTGTTGTAGAGGCATCCAAGAAGAGCCCGTTGTTCTCTCAATTCATAAAGGACCTGTCAGTTCCAAAAGGGACAAGGGTGAAGGCTGTAACCGAAATATTTGCTGACACTGGGTTTTCGGATGTTACAAAGAATTTCTTGGGTATGTGCCCTGCCTACTCATTTTGGTGTGCCTAATTAAGTTATAAGGTACAGTTTCGTGTAACAAGTTAATCACTTTGATACACTCCAGGAAAAGAGTCTGATAAGGTGCTCTTGTTGTGTACATGTCTTACTGATGAACTGTGTAGAACGTATTCACACATTTACTTATGCTCGTCCCAATAATTTTCTTCATATTAACACAGAGAATTTTTTTTTGGTAGCCATGATCTGCATAATAATTAGCCATGTACAGCAGTATATTTATATTATTGTTATCAAGTTGTCCGATTAATCTCGATTAATTGTCCTAGTTAGTCCCTTTGATTCGATTAGGTACTCTGGCTCGATTAGAGCGACCAGAAACCAGGTCAGCCTGTTAGTCAATGATTAATCAATATTATTCGGCTGATTAGCTGGGTTGGGCGACTAGACACTGGGCTATATCAGCTTACTGTGCTAGCTGTGTTTTGGCCCAAGCCCAATATGGTTTCTCTCCTGTACCTTCTCTATTCTTATTCCCTTACCCCTGATCCGTGAGAAGCATCCCCAGTCGCCAGGAGCTCGTGCACCCACTGCCGGCCATTGGCACAAGGGCGCAAACATCCCTGCCGCCACTGGTCTTCCCCTCCTCCCTTCCACTGCTGCTGCCGCCTCCCGTCCCTGCCTCAGCCACCGGTGTGCGGGGGGAAGCTCATGCGGCACACAAAGGTAGCCACCAGCTCTCTTCCACCTCAGCCAGGTCAAGTACCGCTGGGTCACACCTCCATCAATCCAGGTTCAAGGGAGCACGATGATGAGCTCCTCCTTTGAAGGCTAGTGATCGCTGGGTCACTCCTCTGTGCAGCTTGTCTTGCCTTGAAGTTTGATGCTCTGTTTCTAGTAGCAGGTAGCAATGAACTAGGTCATACCTCTCTAGTTTTGATGCTTGATTTATACTATATAGTAATGCTATATATACCTTATAAGTTCTGGTACATACAGCAGACGGCTAGGACCAACTAGGGTCGACTAATCAACCTAGTCATCGACTAACCGCGGCTAGTCACCTGGTCGGTACCATGGCAACTAGGGTCGACTAGCCTATTTAATAGCGTTGTTAATAAAGGCGGTTGTAGAATCAATTATATGTTGTTACCAAACCCGTTAATTGAAGATTTCTCACAAAAAGTTGTTGTCTTTGAATTTTGGTACTTGGCATGATTGGTAAATGCTTATAATTTGTGACATTAGTCGTGTATCTTGTCAGTGCCTAACTATGTGTTGGTTTATGAAGCTGTCCTGGCGGACAATGGCAGGCTGAAATATATTGAGCGCATTGCGGAGAGATTTGTTGATTTGACTATGGCACACAAGGGGGAGGTGAAGGTTGTGGTCAGGACAGTTATTGTAAGTTGATTTTCGATCCCTTATTCCCTCTTGCTACCATGAAAACAGTATCTGTCGAACAGCTCAGTCTCCTCACATGTTAATAAAAAAATGTAGTGCCTCCAGATTACATATGGAGAATTGCCGGGCATTGTGTCAAATTTATCACAAATTTCATAAAGTATATGTACTATTCATGACTGCTAGTGGGAGGTGCTATAGTGCACATTTCTGAGTTGTCTTGAGCAAGCAATATCAGCATTTGACATGCATAATTGTTTTGGAAGCATACCTTACATATTTTGGTACAGCATTTGTGGCCATCAAATACTGCACTCTGGTCCTTTCTAGTTGTTTTGTTTTCTTGATTTGTTTCTTTCTTAGCTGGGAAAGATCGCGGTTAATGTGGACACATTTTGGTTTATTGGGTTTGGATATGTTGGTTTTTCGAGTATAGGAAGCCAATTTGCAGAGCAAGGGGGCCATATAAGTGGCGATCTTTGCATTGAAGGTTGGCAAAATCAAGCTCGACCCTGCAGTTCTCCGTGCCGCTCAAAGTTGTTTTTGTTTTATGTCGGCCTCGAACAAGCTGCTACATCTCTTATCACACAATCTCAAAGCAAATTCTGATAACATTACTTCTACTGCTCTACAAACCGAGTACAAATCATCTCAGAATTTTAGGAAGCTTGCTAGCCCAGATTGTCGATACACAGCTTCATTTATTGTTCCTTGAGTATGTAACAGCACTTCTATTTTTTGCTGACCCATGTTTCCTCTGCTATTAGCCACTTCCCGAGAAGGAGGAGAAAGAACTCAAGGATACCTTGCAGGATATCCTTGGGAAGAACAAAACTATTTTGGTGGAACAGAAGGTAACTACTTGATCCACGAGCTTCTCGAAAGTAATATCTGAAGGGATGCTCCTCAACTGTGCTTTATCTGTTGCAGATTGACTACAGCATCATGGGAGGATTAGTGATTGAATTCGGGCAGAAGGTGTTTGATATGTCTATCAGGACTAGGGCGAAGCAAATGGAGGCGTTCTTGAGGCAACCCCTTGAATTCTAACAGCCTTTTGGATAAAACATCATCAGAATGCAGAGGCTGTGCTGTTGAAGGTTTCCTGTCTGCAACTTTGATCTGGCCTTTGAATAAAATGTTTCCTCTAACAAGTGAAGGGCACTGTTTTTATTGTCTTGTGGGCTAGATGCCTACTGAACAATTTATGTTCATTTCTTCTTTACTTAAAGAAGCATGCACAGGATGCATGCCATGGAAAGTTTTTGAGCTCATTGGAACGTGTGAACTCCTGACGCAATACATCATTTTTCTTGTATTCATGGGCTTACGTCTATTCATCGGTTTCAAAATAAAACAACCTTCCCTTTTTGTGTAATCGCGTGTCCATAGCAATGGATTGCACTGGGTCAGATCATGCGTGGTTGTCTTTCTCTAGTTCGGGATGGACTCTCTGAATAGCAAGTTTTGATGTTTTTTTTGTTGTTGATTACACCTTTCAAATTCTTTACAGCCATATATAAGGAATGTAGACTAGATTTGTCATGAAACTATGATGAGTTAGCTAAGTATATAGAAAAGAAGAATAATATTTATGGCATTAAATTAGTATTATTAATATATACGGCAGCGCTATTCTATACCTATTCTACACCACAAGCCAAAACTGATAAAAAAAAATACTGGGTAGTACCTTGAAATACTGAAACACGACTACCGAATAATACTGAATTTTGTTCAGTATAACAGCTTGTTCTACACCTAGGGTGTAGAATAGCGCGTGTATATATTATGAAATATATTTTCATAATTTATCTCTTGGACATCATTAATACATTATATATATATATATATATATATATATATATTAATAATATATATATATATCTATATAATATATATATATATATATATATATATAATAACCTCTTGACGTAGTCATAATTATTCTTCTCTATTAGCATGATCAAATTCAACATAATTTGACTTTGGATAAACTTGATCCCTTATATTTCGAGAAGGAGGTATAACTATAACGACGAAGGGAGTTTAACAAGTAAGCCAACGACATTTTCATGTGCCTCTGACGGTGGTCTCGTCGAATTGTTATTCAGGTTCCAAGGAAATGTTACGCTCCACTTCATTTCTGGGTGCCATCAAGAGAGACAAGTTGTTGTTCACTAAACACAGCAATCGACAATCATCATCCAAGCCACCTCTGTTTCTTGATGTTTATGTTTTCGTTGTTGTGTCCCGAGAAAAAACGCGCCAAAAAAATGCAGATACCCCGTACACAGCATGTGCTGTGGCCACAGGATAGGTGTGCTTTGCCCTTGCTTTTTTCCCTGTAATGCGTAGGCCAAGCTTGAGAACAAGAGACACGTAGCCCCTTGCGACGGTTCAGGGTGAGTTGGCTTGAAAGAATCAACAAAATCGATCCCCTAAGCCACTACTCTGCTGCTCAAGCAACCTTAACCTCCGGCTCACTCTTCCAAGCAACCAATGCAGTTATCTATGTCCTCGCCGTCTCTTCTTGCTCCCTCACCATCGCTGTTGCTTCTGTGTTCTGTCTACGCGCGTCCAGCAATGTCGTCGTGCGTGGGCGAGACCGGCCTGGTGGCCATGGACTGCCTGGTGGTGTGCTGCTGCTGCCCGTGCCTGGTGCTGCAGGTCACCGTCTTCCTCTTCGTCAGGCTGCCCAGGAAGGTGGTCGTGAAGACCAAGAGGATCATCCTGAGGCAATGGCACAGGAGAAGGCCGGCGTCGTCAGCCGGGTCCGGGTTGAAGCTGGCCGACCTCCTGGACCTGGACGACGGCTTTGAAGCCGCGTTTGGGATCGGAGAGGAGGGCGCCGGCGATTGGAAAGAGAGGTGCTTCACTGTCGGCGGCGACGACGACGGCGACAGCGTGTGGGAGGCGATCATTGAGCAAGAAGGGCTCTTCTGGTTCGGGAGCTTTTGGGGCCGGCGGGAGCAGGAGGGGTCGGCTCCTGAAGGTGATGATCGGATGGATGGAAGCTTCAGGTTGCCTGTGGCGTTAGAGCGCGTACGTGAATAGGCTATTTTTTCCGATTCACGCAACGGTAGGTGTAAATACGAGGGATTTAGAAGGATTCCATTTAGAGATCCGCTGGTCGGCATAAACTGTACTCGATCAGTCAAATGCATGTACATATCAGCATGCCAGAAATAATGGTATGTTCAGGGCAGAATGAGCAATCCTACATCACAGCATATAAAGTTCATTGAAAATTTTCAGATATCAAAGCAGAGGCGATGACCGGTAACTGTATTCCTGATGATTGTATCACGTCACGCGATGGACCACCGAGCTCCACAAAGACCAGCAAGCATACGAGCTCCGTTGGAAAACAACAAACTCGTCTAATCGGTTTCCCCAGCCCTGCCGCGAGAACACACACCAAGTCGCAACTGACACGATAATCGCACGACCTGGACACGAAAGCGAGAGGTTGACCGGAAGAAGCGATCGCATGCGTTCCTCCCAAGCAAGCAGCAACAAGTGAAGAAGACCATGATGAGCACACGGCAGTGGCGTGCCGTCATGGTGGAAGTGGAACGCGATGCACCTGTGCGGCTGCGCTGGCGCTGCGCGTCCGCCGCGCACGCGCCCGGTGGCCCTATGGCGAAGCAGAACACGATGAAACGGCCTGGGACTCGAGCCTCAGCCCTCAGGCACGGAGAAACGCCAGATGCGTCAGGGCACGAATCCCAAAGCGTGTCAGCCGCACAGACCAAACCAACGATTCTCCTCGGTCACACTTGGCCGGCCCTCTGCGATACCCGATACCAACACTGTCGACCCCAAGCGCCGCCGCCGCCAGCGCCCGACCCCAGGACCCAACGGCGCGCAGCCGCGACGCTCGACCCAGCGCCGCGCCGCCCAACGCTGCGTCGCGCCACTCCAGGTCCACCGCCGCGCCCCCAGCGGCTGCCGCGCTGCGTCCGCAGCTGCCGGCTCGGCGGCGCCGCTTCGTTGATGGATTGTTCCATCCGGTTCCGCATCCGAAACCCGTCGCCGACCGCGTCCCACTTTGCTGGCGAGAGGCGGCGCCCAGCGGGCAGGGTATTTCTGCGGACCATGGCGTCGGCGGCCCCGGTGGAAGAGCCCACGGCGGCGGCCGAGGCGAAGCGGCGGCCGACCGGTGACTCCTTCATCCGGCGCCACCTCAGGACCCTCGCCCCGTATCAGCCCATCCTTCCTTTCGAGGTACGATACGATCATACGAGACCCGCTTCTAAGATTCCCCTGTATTTTGGAAGAGGCACGCCGCCTTTTGTTATGCTCTCGAGGTGCTCGCGAAAATGCCCCGCGGCAAATTTCTCTGGCGATACTGTGCTCTGCTCTTACATTCGCTGAAAACGGACCTCGTAACAGGTGTTATCTGCTCGGCTTGGGCGTAGACCTGAGGACATAATCAAGTTGGATGCAAATGAGAATCCATATGGTCCACCCCCGGAGGTGAGCTCTAGTCTTCAATATAAAGATTGGTTTACTCCTAACCTGTAATCCAGTACTCGAAACAGTACATTCGTAAGAATCAGAAGTTAGACAAGTGGAACATGAACAAATTCTAAGAAGGATTCATAAATTTTATTCAAATAGTAGTTCACTTAGCCATGCTGGTATTTCTATAATCGAGCAGTTAAGTGCTGATTCATGTAAACAAATAATACCTTCTCTTCGCTGTATTTAGATTAAGCACACCTTTCCCTCTACAGGTCTCTACAGCATTAGGTAGTCTCAAGTTCCCCTATGTGTACCCTGATCCTGAAAGCCGTCACTTGCGTGCTGCCCTTGCTGAAGATTCTGGACTTGAATCTGAGTACATACTTGCTGGATGTGGCGCAGATGAACTAATTGATTTAATTATGAGGTTAGCATCTAGCTCGTTTATATTTTACTTTTTGCTGATATCTTCATCCAAAGGCTGAGTTATCGTCTATTTCATAAATGGTGCAATTGCAGATGTGTGCTCGAACCAGGTGACAAAATTGTTGATTGCCCTCCAACATTCACAATGTATGAGTTCGATGCTTCAGTCAATGCTGCACTTGTTATCAAGGGTGGGTAGATAGTCCTTTCTTGATTTTTGCTTATATTTCTTGAACCTTCAATGATTCTTTGGTTAATTTTAGTTCATCTATTAAATTTTTTTTCTCTTCACCTATATGCATATTCCCATCATGATATTTCATTCACCATTCTATAATGTAGTTCCAAGACTGCCTGATTTTTCCCTAGACGTTGATCGTATTGTCGAAGTTGTTGAACAGGAAAATCCAAAATGCGTATTTCTGACATCCCCAAACAATCCAGATGGCAGGTATATTTTTGTTCATAAGTGGAGGAACTATTATTCTATTGCCTGCTGTCCAGATTACCATATTTTACTGAATTACTTTGATTCTATTTGTTCAGTGTAATCAACGATGATGATCTTTTAAAGATACTGGATCTTCCGATACTTGTAGTGCTGGATGAAGCTTATATTGAGTTTTCAAGCCTAAAGTCAAAGATGGCATGGGTTAAGAAGCATGATAATTTGATTGTTCTCCGAACATTTAGCAAACGAGCAGGTTTGTGATTTTTATGTCCTATATAGTTAACATGCAAGTGTAAATGTATTCCAAACAAACTAACAACTTCACTAGTATTTGGAGATCTCGAATTTAATGTTACGATTTCCTCATGACACTGCCTTGTAATCCTCTGGTTGGTTTTAGACTATGATAAGGAAACTGTTAATCCAATCGTTGATTGTAATTTTTTGTTAGCTCATGTAAGCTGCTATATGCCAATCATCTGTTGCTAAAGTCACTTGCTAAAAGACACATTTGCTAAAAAATTACGAACTGAAAGGTTAAGCTTAAAAGTTATTAACAATGCAGGTTTAGCTGGTCTTCGTGTGGGTTATGGTGCATTTCCTCTGAGCATTATTGAGTATTTGTGGCGGGCCAAGCAGCCGTATAATGTTTCTGTGGCCGCAGAAGTTTCAGCATGTGCAGCATTGCAGAATCCAACCTATTTGGAGGTATCACTTTTGCAAATCACTGTAATAATTCTTTCCACAGTTCGACTTTGGCTAACTTAACGTGCATTTGTTGAACCTTGGACAACGGAAGAATGTGAAAAATTTACTGGTTCAAGAGAGGGAGAGGTTGTTTAATCTTCTCAAAGGAATACCATTCCTGAAACCGTTTCCCAGTCATTCTAACTTCATTCTCTGCGAGGTCACATCAGGAAAGGATGCAAAGAAAATAAAGGTTTGTTTTCTTTGTTATTGCATACCTACTTTTCCATCTTAATCTTTTGAGACATCATAGTCACTTTTATTTTGATTTAAGGTCAGAAAATATCGGAACTTGGTTTTCTGCAAAAATGAATATCTCTGTTTGCATTTTCTGGAATAAAATTGCAGGAATGTTTGCAAGAGTATGCAATTTACAATATTACTCACGTGTTTTATTGACAAAAATTTCAGGAAGACCTTGCAAAGATGGGAGTGATGATCCGCCACTATGACAAGAAGGAACTGAAAGGGTATATCCGTATCTCAGTTGGGAAACCTGAGCACACTGATGCATTAATGAAAGGCCTGAATGGGCTTCAATTGTGAGCTTTTGCACACCATCACATTAATGTAAACATTGGGGTACTTGGATATGTATCCATCAGGTTGGATGCAGTCTATAAGAGGAGATTGCACCGTTCCAACGACTGTCAAGCCCAAACAGACAAGGGTCAAGTGGTTTCACTATCCTTTAGTTTAACAAGTTGAAGTCTGGGTTTTTTTGATTCAGCAACATAACAGCTATTTGCAAGATTATCGTGCTCAGAACAAGTTCAGCAGTTGAATTTCTGGTGGGTGGTTTCTGATGTTGAGTTGCTTGTTTGGCTGTTGATGAGAACTAAAAATTGTGTAGGTATAAATAAAGGCCAACATAGCAATACTGTTGTCTTGAGTTCTTGTATCAAAGGTTATTAGACATTGCAAGCTCAAACAAATAAAGGAAGGAAAGTTGGAAAATGGAACAACTTTTCACCCATAACCGCCATGACGACAATGTGTAAACGTCGTGACTTTATTTATGGTGATTAACATGTTGAGGCAGAGGAGGCTGAGGCAGGAGCAGGCTTCGCACCGCAGCTGCGTCTTCATGTATGCTCACTGGTACTGGCCCGCGAGCTTGCCTTCCTTGACGATGTAATTCTGCACTGGGAAATCCTGACCCTTGAAGTACCTCTCCAGCATGTCCTTGACCCCGGCCGCATACCTCAGCTGTACCAAAAATCATGCCAGAAACATGCTTATTATTACATCTACTACGTCATAGTATTCCTCAACTCTGCTCTACTAAGAACTGTATGTACTACTGTCTACTGACCTGGCCATCAATGGTGGTGCCGGAGATGTGAGGGGTCATGGCGTTGTTGGGCATGTAGCGCCACGGGTGGTCCTTGGGCGCAGGCTGAGGGTGCCACACATCGCCGCCGTATCCTGATCGTCACACATACAACAGTTTCAGACGTATCAGTCTGGCGAGCATAGCGTTTTTCTATATCTTGCCACAATGATAACCAGCTGAAAATGAGCAGGACACGGCAGCCAGTACATACCAGCGATGTGCCCGGTGGCGCAAGCGTCCGCCACCGCCCGCGTGTCCATGATCGCGCCTCGAGCGTTGTTCACGATGATCACGCCTTTCTTCATCCTCGCGATCCTCTCTTTGTCGAACATGCCTCTGCTCAAAGGCAGCGAGCGGCCGGTTAATGAGAACCAGGCAGATGGCAGTAGTGCTAATGACGCCGCGTGCGCGTTTGATTTTTCGGTTATACTAGGTCTGTCTCACCTAGTTTTCTCGGTGAGCGGCATGTTGAGCACGACAACGTCGCACTTGGGCAGCATGGCGTCGAGCTCCGCCTCGAACTGGGCGCCGGTCTCCGCCTCCAGCGCCGGGTCGATCCGGAGCCTGTCGTGGTAGAGCAGTCTGCAGTTGAACGGCCTGAGGCGCTGCAGCAGCAGGCGCCCGATCCGGCCGGCGCCGACGGTGCCCACCGTCTTCCCCTCCAGGTCGTACGCCCGGTGCGCGACGCCGGCCACGTCCCACTCTCCGCGGATGGCCTGGTGGTGGCCCGGCAGGAAGTTGCGCATGAGGACAAGGACGCGCATGAGCTGGTCCTCCGCCACCGACACCGTGTTGCTGCCGGTGACCTCGGCGACGGTGAGCCCCGCGGCCGCGGCCGCCGGCAGGTCGACGTGGTCGGAGCCGATCCCCGCCGTGAGGAGCAGCTCCAGGTTCTTGGCGCGCGCGATGCGGTCCGCCGTCACGTACGCCGGGTGGAACGGCGTGGTGATGAGCACGTGCGCGTCCGCGATGTGCTTCTCCAGCTCTGCAGGCGCCAATGTACGCAACGTTGTCAGCGCGACAGCGGGTCAGCACTAGTGCTACTCAGTGGTGACGTGTGTGCACGAGCACAAGTGCACAACACGCTTACCGCAGTTGGGGCCGTCCTTGTCGTCGATGACGATGTACTGGTGGCCCTGCGACTCGAGCCAGCCGCGGATGCCGAGGGCGTGCTCGGCGCAGCCGACGAAGTTGGGGTTCCGGTCGGCGTACTCGCCGCCCTTGTAGAACACGCCCACGATCTTCTTGCTGCCGGCGGACGCCTAGCGGTACACGAAACAAACAGAACGACACACGGGTAATAAGTGGCTAGACATCCTGACTCAGATGTTACAGATAATAAAATGGAGTAGCAAACGTGGCGTACCTGAAGGCTCCTCGCAGCGGGCGCAATGTGAGGGACGTGCGGCCCCAGCATGGCGAACCGCGCCGCCTGCTGCGCCGCCCTCCTCATGGCCATGGATGACACCGGAGCCGGTGCTAAGACGACTAGAGCTCGAGCTCAGCTGGTGTGCTCTGGATCGGTGTTGCACTGATACTGCTGCGAGCGAGTGCGTGTGGAGCAAAGCTTTGACGCGGCTGCAATTTTATAGCACAGGAGACGTGGCGAACCTTCTTAACCACGCACGCGGGCGCACGGCGCGGCAGCCCGCAGGTGCATCTGGGCGGGAACAGTCGAGTGAGGCTGCGCGAAGAGCGCTTGGCGGGTGGGAGCGGGGAAGGTGAACCGTGTCCAACCTAGAGTGGGTACAGTGCACGGGAGGTCGTTCTCACCTCTCGTGCTGGCGTCACGTCTGTGTTCTGTGGAGCCGCGTGCTCGATGGCTTGTCTGAGCTCGGCGGCGCGGCCGGGGATTAGTATTTCGTTTACCAGCTTTATGTCACTTCAGTATTTTTCGAAGGCTCACGATTTCTGGAAAAAAGCTCGAAAGGTTCGTGAAATTTTGCCTCTGGGGATAATAGCAGAGGTTTCAGAGCATGGTTAAAATTCCTGTTACATCGAATGTTTCGACATATGTATGGAGTATTAAATATAGATTAATTATGAAACTAATTGCACAACTTGCGACTAATTTACGAGACGAATCTTTTAAACCTAATTAGGCTATGATTTAACACCGTGGTGCTACAGTAAACATATGCTAATGATATATTAATTAGGCTTAAAAAATTCGTCTCGAAAATTAATCTTCATCTATGTAATTGGTTTTATAATTAATTTATATTTAATGCTTTTTATTAGTATGTGACATAAATTTTAAGAACGACTAAACAACCCAGCAGAAACTTTGAACCGATAAACTTTACGCCATAGACACAAACTGCTCAGTGGTAGGAGTAAACTATACTCCTACTGTACGTTATACAGTCTTTCCATCCCACAAGTCTAATGCTTATGGTTAAAAAGAACGGGGGCAGACTCTAGAGTTGCTATTTTCGATCACAAGCTAGTAGCCTAAAACAGGCAAAAAAGAATTCGATCCATTTCGTGAGGCGAAAACCGAAAACGCTACACGCGGCCTCCGTGTCCCTGTGGTCATCATATTCCATCCTTGCTCGGCATGGCGCTTCATCCAGAAGGCAAACTTTATTCTCGCCGACCCTCTTGCAAGGCAAATCTCCCCCAAAACAGTTGCCGTCTCGCTTCATGCCAACAGCAATGACAGTATCGATGAATGATCCATCATCGATCTTCCTAGCCCCTCGCGAAATCTCCCTACCGCCGAAAGACCCGTCCCCGTCCCCGGCAGCGCTAGCTCCGTCCTGATGCGCGTGCCGCGGTTGCCCCTCCTCCTCAAGATAGCCGCGGCGGCGGCTGCCGGGGCGCTGGCGCTCATTGTCGCGGCGCGCCTCCGCAGGGAGGACGCCGTGGCCTCCCTCCGCCGGGAGATCCGCGAGGCGCTCGGGGCACTCGTCGCCGACGACGAGGACGGCGGCGACGGGAGCGACGGCGAAGGCGCCAAGGAGGACGCCTCCCCGCCGCCGCCGTCCGTGCTGATCACGGGGTTCCGTGCCCACGGCAAGAGCTCGCTGGTCAACACGGCGTGCCGGGCGCTGGCGGCCGAGGAGGGCCCGCTGCTGCTGCGCGCGGAGGCGTCGCCGCCCGGCGGCGGGACCGACGGGCACAGGAGGCGCCGGAGGGTCAAGGCCGTGGTGGCCGGGGCCGACGGCGACGGCGCGGGGGCGCGGGAGGGCGACGTGGTGGAGCTGCTGGACGCGCCGCCGCTCCCCGAGGCGGTTAGGCTGACGAGGGAGGACATCGACGCCGCCATCAGCGGCGGGGACCCTGAGTGCGTTGTGTTCATTCTGCGCTGCGATGCGCCCACCAAGGAGCGGAACGCCGCCATCAAGCGCCTCCCGGAGATTTCTGCCGCCGTCCGAAACAAAGGTCAGTCAGCTTCCAGAACTTCTTGTGGGCTTTGCGTGTCGCACTATTTATTTATACTGGGCCGTCTACTAGAAAGGCCCAATCCAAGCAACACAATCGACGTTGGAACCTTGGATTTAGCATTCCATCCGTTAGGTTGTTTTAGTTTTTGTGATAGAGTTAACTTTTTTAATTTTGACCAAGTTTATGGAAAAATACCCAAATATCTATAATTCCAAATTAGTTTAACTAAATTCAGCATGGAATATTTCTTGATAGTGCATTTTTTGGTATATTATATACGCTAATATATTTTTGCTATACATTTGATCAAAGCTAAAGACAAAAATAAAACAACCTATATTTTGGAGTGGAGAGAGTAACAATTACTGCAATCATACATCTGTGTATCGATTTAGAATTCCTTGTGTAGGTAGGCTGTTAATTTTTTTTGTGTAAGTGTCCTTTTGATTATCGATTAAAAAAATCAACCTATAGTGAAATTTGCAAGTATCGTGAGCCGTTTTGTTTGTTTAATTTCTTCCACACCAATAGAAAATTGATCTGCATTTGCAAAAGAGAAAGTAAAGATCTCTCATAGATGAGATTTTTCAGTTAAAACATCTTTTGACCATGCCCCCCTGTCCATTAGCATAGCATCACAGCATACAATTTACATCGTGTTCAGGCATCACAACATTTTGGAGCACTTCTAGGCCATAACATAAAAAGAGGACCTTGTGCATGTAGAAAACATAGTGAAAGAGGCTCGTTTATGCACATGCACTCCTCCCAGGCTGTCCTGTAGTCTGTAGATCTTCAAGACGTCACACGCTGGGTCACCCCATCTTTTGTTCGTCCTCTCTTCCCAGAGCCGCATTGCTTCCTTGCCAATGCAATGGTCTGGTCGGAGACACCAGGCTAGATCATCTCCAGCCTGGCTGGCAAACCTTCCAATGTGACCATTTCTGTTTGTGATTTTCACATAAAACCTAAACTGTGTGCTTTTAATTACTATAATAAGGCTTAATTTGATTGTTACTAACATCTATTAACAGGGCTTAATTTGATCATCGTATTGACTTTTAAGAAGGCCATGAGATCCATTAGGCAGGCCGAAGAGCTTCTACGGGAGGTTTCGTTCAGGGCTAGAACTGATTGTGTCTACTTCATTGAGAACTACACCTGGAGCAACAATGGGCCCAACCTCCACCACCCCCCTGTCATCAAGAACGACTTTGAGACTCATTTCACGGTGCTGACAATCATTCGACAGTGTCTTGAGTTCATCAAGCTAAATAGGAGCCAGTCCAAGGACAAGAAAAAGAATGGCAAGCAGGAAAAAACACCCGAGCCTAAACCTAAGAATCCACCCACAGAAACTAAGCAGTACCGGAAATCCAACGACTCCAGTGTAAGACTTTTCTTCAACAGTTCAGAAACTTGAATCGCCCGGTTTACATACGTGTGATGCACTGAGGCTAATGTAGATATACTTGTATAGCACTGAGATAGTCTGACAAGCTGCACAAAATGTACAATCATCCATTCGTTTTATGTACATAAATCAAGATGTGCTGCTGCTTTTCTCATTTTAGAATTTATAAAAAGCAAGCGGGAAACCCTCTTTCCATATGCATCATAAATCATAATAATACTTGTTATCCAGATCTAAAACAGCAATCTTTATATGAAAGCATCATTACATATATATAGAATCATTTGTTTATACATCATAATTAACCCCAATATATAGTCAAGCCGCAAGCTACTTGTACATCTAAAGATTTATTATCATAGACGGAATATGAATGAACCAACAATGTTGGCCTGCCTTATTTTCTTTATAGACTATCAGTTTAGTAATCCAGGCACCAGCAATAGTAGTCTGATGCTGAAAGTGCCAGGAGTTCTTCTGGGCTCATCCTCTCGAACTCTCTCTGCCTCCAGGCTGGATAGTTGTTCTGGGCCTCGCCTGAGCCGGAGTTGTAATCTCTTGGGTGAGCTTGTGATCTCATCCTGATGTACAGCCTCATTGCTGCAACACAGTCCTCGTAGGGGTCCTGAATGCCAGTATGGATATCATACCTACAAGAGGATACAATCTCCTTAGAATCATTATTACCCAGATATTAAATAATAGTAGGCTGATTATGATTGTATAGATCATCCAAGAAGTGACATACCCAAGGTATGCTTGTGTAAGGTACTTCAGGGAGTTACTCAGCTTGCTAGTCTTCATTAGTGGTGGGTATTTCGCAGTATCCCTGCATATGCATAACAATTTCTGTCAAAAAGGGCAAAATAACTGTGGTAACTGATTCCTGAACCATACATAGCTCAACAAGCAAGACCTATAGATGTTAGGAAGAAAAAAAAAATACAGTGAATTTTTTCCTCCCTGCTCCTCACCTAATCATGAATGCCGGGTACTCCAACCCTAGGCGCTCAAGGTCATGGTCCAGGCCATGACCAACAAGGATCTTTGCCCTCCCATAGCTCCTTGGGCGTAACTTCCACAGTGGCTCCCCGTTGCACAGGATTTCCTGGATTCTCCTCTGCGCAACCTTAAGCGGCATTGCATCCCTCAAGTACTCTGGCCTTATCCCAGTTACTTCATACCTGAAAAACATGTTGCATATAGCCATCAGTTCGTGTCGTTACGAAAGTAGTCCATACAAATATCTTCGCTGTCCAACTTCAACTTTCAAGCACATATATAGTGGTACTCCCTGAAAGATTGCCGACTCTTTCATTCTGGTTTTGCTGGTCTCACAATTTCTCCTCAACCATCGACTAGAGTTGCTAGTAGACTAGTAACATGATGCATGGCAACTGCATGAGAAGTAGGATTACCTGTAGTTGGTGACAGGAAGTGTAGGTTTGACATAGGTCTGGAAGATGATGTGCTCATCTTCTCCAATGAGGCACACCCTTGCACAAAGGTCCATTGAGCCGTCACTCCCTCCCCCTACCATTTTGCAAGCCAGGGCAACCGCACGACCGGTTATGCCACCCCTGGGCATCTGCTGGGACCACATAGGACGGTGGAACAAAAATTAGAATCTATAGTATCAACCAAAGCCCAAAGCCACAGACAAAGCGAAACCTATGCTGATGAGCTCTGAAGTGGAACTGAGTATACGGCATATGAATAATGAATAGGGTAGAGACCAACAGATCGATCGATATCATTACCGGAGCAGCACGAGAGTATTGGCAGGCCGCACGGTGGTATCTGACGGTGGCGTTGCTGTCAAAAATGTTGAGGCAGATGCTGCAGCCGCGGACGCTGAAGACCCGCGCGCACTCCACCTTCGGCAACGGCCCTGAAGGAAGATGGAGAAGAAGAAGAAGAAGAAGAAGCGTCGTCAGAATTGAAACCGTGCTTGTTGGTCTGCATGTAAGCTGCCGTCTTTTCTTCTCGGCAAAAGCTTAATTTCTGCATACCGATGAGATGCTCCCTGAGCGACTCGAAGGAGCGGCAGTGCTTCCCGCAGACGCCGCACTTGGGCTCGTGCACCGAGTGGTACGAGACCTTCATGTGCTCCACCAGGTGCTCCATCCTGTTGTACTGCCTGAAGCAGGCTGCGCATTTGTTCCTGATGATCATGGGGGACATGACTTTGCATGAGGCGGGCATTCATATATATGTTTGTGATCATGATGTATGGATTCTAGCCTTCAGGAACATATACAGGATCGAATGCAGGAGGCAAAGCTGATCCTTGCACGAGCAGTTTCATGCATGAACAGCTAGCAGCTCTCGCAACGGCAGTCTGACAGGATCATATGGTTACAAAGAAATGGACATGCATGTTTCAAGCCTTGCATAGATTAGTGAACTGACTTGATGATATCTTGGGCACTGTTTAAATATATTGCATATATATGCCCACAAGGGACAGGTGCAGTATGCCATGCATGCACTTAATCAGTCTGAGTGCACGGCCATTTGCAGTAGTACGCATATCAATGAAAGCTGAAAGAATAGTATCTCTTATCATCTTACCTCAAGGTCTCCGAGGACTCCCTCCTGCTGTCCATCAGCCCTCAGATTCCTACAATTCGGGACTTGGGGGATCAACGTCCCTGAGAGGCCTAGATCGATCTCGAGGCTGGCGAGAGGATGGGCGACGCCAGGAGGCTATTTATAGGCAATGCCGAGAGATAAAGCCTTCACGAGGGATCAGCCTTGCCATTCTAAAGTTGCAGTTATCGTAAGCTAAGTACCGGCAACTCCCTTTTCTGATCATTCTAAGTACCTAGTACTCCTAAGGTTGTCACTTTCAGTCTTTCATTCATAGGGCGACGATGGTTCGAGAGAGAAATACACCTGTCTTATGCCTAACTACTGCCTATTAAGCAGCAGCAATTTGCACTATCAAAAGTTCTAGGATGTTATCAAACGAGATTGCTCTTCCCAACATGTGGAGCACTATCTTTCAAGGCAAATTTATTCCCTTCGTCCTAAAAAGACCGTTGTTTTAGAAACGAATCTGGAGAAGCATTTGTCTAGATTTATTTCTAAAACAACAGTCTTTCCAGGACGAACGGAGTACACATTTTTTTTAGCGTCGTGTGATAACATGTATTTATTAAAACAAAAGGAAGAATACAAAATTTACATGTATACTCTATCTGTTCCAATTTGTAAATTGTTTTAGTTTTTTTTTATATATAGCTTTTCTATATGTACCTAGATATATGTTATGTATATAGTAAATTTAAAACTATATATGTATCTAGAAAAGTAAAAATGACTTACAATTTAAAATGAGGGAGTACTTTTTATGTTTCCAAACTAGATACCATGACCATTGGCGGGTAAAGTACGAAAAGTTTGACCATGTATTCATGATCAAAGGAGTACCACATTATTTATGATCAAAGTGTGTAGTATTTATGATAAAAGAAGTACCGCATTATTTGCCGGACCACCTTTGGAACACATTATTACAAAAAAAAAGGTCGGAATATGAAAAAACATGACTGGAATACTGGGGTCCTAGGTAATCCAGAACTTAGATTATCTAAATGTAGGAGTAGGGAAAACATATGATGTAGTATTTTTTTTAAATACTATAGTAATTGAACGCAGGAAAGGTTAAGAAGAAACATTGGGATATACTCTCAGTTCCAAAACATAAGGCATTTTGATTTTTTAGATGCATTATTCTTATATTTCTAGGCATAGTGTATATCTAAGTGCATAGCAAAATTTGTGTATCTTAAAAATAGTCAAAATGTTTTATAATTTGGAACATAGGGAGTAGCATACATAGAAAAAATAAGCTAAATGCTAAGAGACAAAGGAAACGAAATGAGCTAGGTTGATTTATGTCTAGTTTCCTCCTGAATTTCTTTGGAGAAAAAACTTGACCCGCCGGGGATAATTAATATGCTCTCCTTAGGGCATTATTATTAACTGAGGTAGAAGCACTCAACCTTGTAGATCGATAAAATCTCCAACCCTCACTACCAAAATGATGGACTTCTCATAGTGTTTTTAAGTAGTAATAAAACACTACCACTAGTCATTGCACATGAGAATCTCACTAGGAGGCATTTAGTAGGAAAAAAATATGCTAAATTTTGAATGCTAAAACATTAGGAGAAGCCCACCTCATTAGGCGAAGTCTAAAATTCTAGTTGTGCCTGGCCACGAGAAATTAATTGAACCCAAGACCTTCAAGATTCCCATGCTCTTTTTCCAAGATTCCTATCCAAACTTGTGTTCATAAATAGTCATTCCTCTACCTTAATAATCCTTTTATACACACATGAATGTATAAATATATAGCTACGCTGAAGATGCAAAAGCCGTCCCACTATCTTAATTGATGAATGGCGCCGTGACAGTACCTGTGCCTTCTAAAACAAAGGCCGGAAAGGTGCATATATAGCTACCTTGTTTATCCGCTTGCTTATGATGAAAGCTCAAAAATGCCAAGTGGTACCCGCTGGCTTGCTCAACAGCGCCGAGAAAGCACAGGGGTGAGAAGGACAGGCATTCTCCTACGCTAGAGTGTTCGATCGCTTCTCAGCTGGGACGACGGTCATGGGCGAGAAAGAAGATTCCCGGTCAAAAAGACGGCCGTGGAAAGGCGGGTGGCCGACGGCGACCTGCATCTCCCGGCCGGGATGACTAAAGATATGCATGGTGCTCAATCTCTGGTCGAATGGAGCGCCGAGGCCCGAGGGCAAACTGTTAGCCGAGCCGGAGCCGGAGCCTAGTCAAAGGAAGCCGGGCGACGGCGACGCTAGAAGGCGCCGGATTCCCTGCACGCCCGGCGTCTGGCCGATCGGGCTCGAGCGGCACGGCCCTGTTCGTGGCGATCGCGACCGGTGCCGGCCACGCTGCATCAGGCCTTTTTCCTAGGCGTACCCCCCACGCGGAATTCAGGTACGGGAGATTCAGCCCCAACGTTTGGAAGCGCACGCGAGGAGCTGGCGCTGCCCCAACCCCGGACGTTTGACCTTGGATGTCCGGGCGTCGCTCCCCTGTCTCGCCGTGCGAGCAAGCGTTGCGCCCGCGACTCAGCATCTCGCGTCGTGTGGCCGAGCGAGCACCTCCGCTGCTATGGCTCTTTTCTCTCAGCACATCCGCAGCAGGAAGGATCGGGACAGGGGAGGGAAACCAAAGAGCAACAGGGAACAGGGGAGAAAAATAGCAGGGATTGGTTGGTCCACCAAAATCCCTGCCGGGGGCAGTCCTACCCTGGGCATGCCTTCCCTTGCTCCCAAAGGAAGCCTCAGATGCTATCTCCATTCTCCAATTCGTCAATCGCGCCGCTGCTGCTGCCACTTTGCATTGATAGGCGGTAGGCCCCATCGCTGCGTGCTTCCTTTTGCTGCTCCAATCAGTGGCCTAGAGCAAATTGATGGAGGTGCCCCACTTAATCATAACTATAGTGACTCATATGGTGTTCAAAGAAAATAGCATATCTAATGTGCAACCATCATATTTTAACATTAAAATTTGACTTCTAGCAATAACGATGAGATTTTGGTCGAAACATAAGGCAGAGGTAAATGATAATAATACTCACCATTTAACAAAAAGAAGACCACATTGAGCACTTTAGCAAAATATGACATCCAGTCCAGGAGACCAGGATCAAGATCCCACTAGCCTAAAAGGAAAGATAATAGATAGGTCAATTATATTAGCAAACAGACTGTACAATTATCTATTAAAAGTAGATGTGTTGCATTACCTGCCAGAGATCATATTTACACCCTTTTCCTTCCATGCAGCCTGTTCGGTTGGCTGGTTCGTATCGTTGCTGGTTCGTGAAGAAGTACTGCTGGCTGGTTTGTGTGAGAGAAAAATACTGTTCCGGCTGAAAATTTACGATCGTTTACGACAAGCCACAGCCAAACGAACAGACTGATGGTCATGAAACTTCAAAACTCATCAAATCATTCCGGAATAAACCTCTCGGCTAGTCTCCAATATTTGAAACAAGAAAATTACATTTGCAAGCATAATCAAATTGCAGATCCGTACTATTATAAATGTGCATATAAAAAGAGAGAAACCCCAGCTAATACTAACCCTAAACCATTAAACATGTAGGCTGCAATTTCAATTTGAACACTATGAATCCGATGTGATGCCTTGCCTTTTATTTTGGACCAGAAGAGAGAGAGCCGGAGAGGGGTGAGGCCGTGAGGGACTGAGGGTCGCTGGCAGGTTCTTCCGCCAGGCGCCGCCTGCTAGTTGCGCTGTCCGGTGCTCTGCTCGGCTACATGGCTACTCCCTGCGTAGAGCCGCAGAGATGGAAGGGGAAGGGATGTCAGCGTCGCCGCTCACCGGCTCGCGCACACCACGTTGCCATCGCCATCGGCGTTCAGGCGAAAAAATGCAGACTCGCAGGCATACGCAGCTTCGCGCTAGCGAAAAGTCGCGGCCTCCTGGGAGCCTCCGTGCCTTCTCCTGGAAGGAGCCTACGAGTGCGAGGTGGGCTTGGTCAGCACTCAGCTGGGCCTCAATTTCTCCAACGTGCTGCTTGCTGGCTAGACTGGCTTGGTGGGAGGTGCCTCGTTTTGGGCCAGAGGGGTGCACAAGGGGTGAAATGTTGATAGTAACAATGTATTTTTGTTTTCGGCCTGGGTGCCAAGGCACCCGGTGGGCTTAACTGGGCTTTGCCCCTGGCTCAAACGCGCCACCTTTCCCGTCACTCATTCTGATGGAGAACGGTTCTTGCATCTGTGGGAGTTTATCGGTTCCATGATGCCCCTTTTCGATGATTAACGAACATTTTGGAAATCTAAATATGATGGGGTATCTTTTGCTTGTCTCTACCTGCGCCTACCACATCTGTCATCGCTTGCAGTGTTTCGGTGGCTATCTATACTTGTTTCTTTATTTCTAATTAGCCCCTGCTCCTTCAATCCTGCTATATAAGGTGTAACCATATCTGGTTCAAAGACCAATGAACTCTAGTGCATTACATTTGAGTGGCACTAGATTATCTTTGTGACTCAGGATTTCTTGTTACTCTTGGTGATTGCTGTCAACTAGCCAGCTTGGTGCTCGTGCAGGACTATTGAGAACATCTTGGTGAATATTGTTGTCCTCTGGTCATTGGCTATTGTGAGGGGCTTTGCGCTCATCCCCGCGGGAGAATCACAAAGAGTAACTCTAGTGAAATCAATGGAGGTTTGGAGAGGTCCTTGGTGATCTACCATCTTCTAAGTTAAGTGGTGATCTAAGGATCCACCTCAATGGGAACGTAGGTTGCCAGCAAGCAACCGAAGCTCGGGGAAAAAATTCTTTGTGTCACTTGCCCTCGGTGGTTCGATCTCTAATCACTTGCATTTACATTTCATATCTTGTGCTTGTATTGTTGCTTGGTAGCCTAGATTAGCTCTAGTAAGTAGTGTAGTTGTTGTTTCCTTTAGTAGCTTACTAGTTGCTAGGTGGTAGTTCTAGTTGCTTGCTTGTTTGAGTGCTTAATTAATTGTTCTTGCAATTAGAATTATGTAGGTGGCTTGCTTTGTATTGTATAGGCTAAGCAAAGTAGTGGCTTTTAGGATCACCTTTTGTACTAACCTTTTGCCTAGTGTTTTGAGCTTGTAGAAAATTTAATTAGGTTATTTGCTCCCATCTAGCCATCCTTAGATCCTTTTAGAGGGGAGTTCTAATTAGCAATCTTGGTCATCTAGTGCCACTAGCTAGGTGTTGATCTACATGCATTTGCATTTAGGCCTAAGTGACATGACGGAGAGCAAGCGAAAATGTTTGTGAAAACACTTTGAAAAAAATACTAACTCTAGACTTACTTGTTTGGCAAAACACTTGAGAGTTTGCACGCCTGTGAAGAGTAGAGTTGGTGCTACCGGTGCTGCCGCCTAGCAGGTACCGGACCTGCCCACCGGACTATTTGGCTTGTGCGCTGAACAATGGTTTTTCTCAGCGAGCACCTTGCTTACCTGTGTACACTGGACCAGCACAGACCGGACAGGTTCGGCGCGGTCTATCCATGCACATGAAGTTCAAAGTCCTCACTAGACGTGTCCGGTGAGGAACCGGACCAATGCACCATCATTTGAACGGAGAGGCTATTTTCAGGGACACTTAGGGCTAGCACTCACTGGACCTATTCGGTAAGCACCAGACCAGGGTATCGGACCCGCTTCTGTGCAATATCTAGTGTCTTAGCCGTTGGAATTTGACCGTTAGGCGTGTTCGGTGCAGGTGTCTGGTGGCCACTAGGTACGTCTAGTGCCCCCGCAGCCAGCAGCTCAAGAGGGTAACAGATGGAACTTTGAGGGGGTCTATATATAGACCTTGTGACCGGTCTTAGCCACTCTCTAAGCACCCCTAGCACTTGTCTACACCCTTTGAGAGTTGAGACATACTTCACTCACTTGCATCCATTGATTTCACTTTTGGGTGAGATAAGAGAGCCTCTAGTGCATTTGCATCATCGTTCTTGCTTCTTGTGGCACTAGTTGGGCGTGGCAGCTGGTGGAGCTCTTATTACTCCTGGTGATTGCCATCACCTAGCTAGCTGGCCTAGAGTTGGTGGGATCATTGAGCGGCTATTGGTGATTGTTGCTGGCTCCAATCAAGCAATTGTAAGGGGCTATTGTGCTTGTCCCCGTGGGAGATCGCCAAGAGCAAATCTAGTGGAATGCGTGTGACTAGTTGGAGTGCACCACTATTATTCTTGCGGCACCCAAGTTGTGGGTCTAACTTGTAACACTAGTTAGACCGTGAATCATTATTTGGGGACTCGCCACAACAAGGACGTAGGTTGCCGGCAAGCAAACGAACCTCGGAGACAAATCTTGTGTCTATGCACTTATCCGTTCATGTTTGTGTTTTGTAGATAAATTTTGTAGACTATTCATCCCTCCTCTAGTCATCTAGATCCTTTCACATACACATAGTTGTAATACATGGTTATTTAAACATTTCAATGCTATCAAATGTCGGTAACTAGATGTAGTTTTGAGGGGGTATAGTTATTTGAAAATAATGACAGAAGTTATAATTAGATGCAGATTTAAGAAGTTGTTTATATTAATCTATGATAACAATAGGATGGGTAATTTAGACATATGCTTAGAAAGGCTTATTTAGATTATGTTTCATAATGACATAAGTGAATACTTATTCAGTAAACATAATAAATATAATGCTTATTATTGTTGACGGTGATAGGAGTATCTAATTTGATGGTAATTTTCTTTATTAATAGAATGTTTCTTTATCACGTATTGTGAGGTTTTAGTGGAGTCTCCGTAGATATCTCCAGTTACTTATAGTTGGATTATTTGTGGCGCTAATGCATAAGATTCAATAATATACATTGAAAGCTCTAGTTTGATTTTGGTTAATTGATGAAACCCTAAGTGCTAACCTAGTTTATCAAAGTGATTATGAGATAGGTAGCACTATTCCAAGTGATGAAGCAAATGAAGATCATGACATGATGATGGTGATGATCAAGTGCTTGGACTTGGAAAAGGAGAAAGAAAAACAAAAGGCTCAAGGCAAAGGTATAAGTGCTAGGAGCCTTTTGTTTCGGTGATCAAGACACTTAGTGAGTGTGATCACATTTAGGCTCGATAGTCATACTATTAAGAGAGGTTAAACTCGTATCGAAATACGGTTATTAAAGTGCCACTAGATGCTCTAACTCATTGCATATGTATTTAGGATCTAGTGGAGTACTAACACCCTTGAAAATGTTTATGAAAATATGCTAACACACATGCACGAAGGTGATATACATTATGTTTAGCACTTGGGAGCAAGGGTTCGAAACTCCACCGGCGGAGTGTCCGCCTGTAGAGTGCGGACAGTCCGATGGTGCCATCGGCGCCCTGTACATAAAAGACAGGATTTCACAGAGTGCACCGGACGCTGGTCACGCAGTGACCGAATGCTGGGGTCCTACGTCCGGTTAGTGGAAGTAGTGAAGAAGCTGGCGTCGGTCTTCGACCGGACGCTGGGTCACTTAATGACCGGACGCTGATGGGGTGCGCCCGATCCTACTAACGTGGTAGCACATAGTGAAGAGGGTGACTGACCGGACACTGGGTGAGTCCGGTCAAGGGTGACCGGACACGTTCGATCATGAAAAATTGTCTCTGGATGCTTACTGGAAACGACCGGACACTGAGGTCCTGCGTCCGGTCACTTCGAAGCAACGCGTCCGGTCACAACTTAAATGTACTGATGACCGTTGAGATCGGGTGATCAGCGTTTGAAGTAGGGGCCATGTGGCATGCATCACGCGACCGGACACTGGGGTCCAGCGTTCGGTCGATCTGACCAGCGTGTCTGGTCGCCCCGTTTTTCAGTGGACTGAGGAGCCAATGACTCTATTTCATGGGGGCTTCTATTTAAGCCCCATGACTGGCTCAAGCTCACTCTTTTGGCCATTTGCATTGACATAGCAACCTTGTGAGCTTAGCCAAAACCCTCCCACTCATCTCCATCATTGATCCATCATCTTTGTGAGATTGGGAGAGAATCCAAGTGCATTGCTTGAGTGATTGCATCTAGAGGCACTTAGTATTCGTGTTTCGCTGTGGGATTCACTTGTTTCTCTTGGTGGCTGCCGCCATCTAGACGGCTTGAAGCAGCAAGGATCGTCGAGCGGAGGTTGGTGATTATCTCTGGCTCCGATCGTGGTGATTGTAAGGGGTCTTGTGCCTTCCCGGCGGAGCGCCGAAAGTTAACTCTAGTGGATTGCTCGTGTCATTGAGTTACCTCACTTGTAGATAGGTTCTTGTGGTGTCCAATTGTGTGGATGAGGTTCGTGCAACACCTCTTATCCACCAAACCACCAAGTGTTGGTCGACACAATGAGGACTAGCATGTTGGCAAGCACGTGAACCTTGGGAGAAAAAATGGTTGTCTCTTACCCTTTGGTATTCTCCCGGTGATTGATTTAGTATTCATCTTGTGATTGGTTCACTCCTCTATATGGCAGTATAATCACCCTACTCACTCATTTATATTCTTACAAACTAGTTGTAGCAAGCTCTTTAGTGTAGCTAGAATTGAGAGCTTGCTTTGTAGTTTAAGTTTATCTAGTGGAGCTCTTTAGTGTAGCAAGTGTAAGAGCTCTTAGTGAGTAGTGACATAGCAAATTGTGTGTTTAGTGATCATAGCAACTAGAATTATTGGATAGGTGGCTTACAACCCTTGTAGAGCTAGAGCAAGTTTGTATTTCGCTATTTATTATACTGATCAAATTGCTCTAGTTGGTTTATAGATTTTTAAATAGGTTATTCACCCCCTCTAGCCATATTAGGACCTTTCATACATGGTCCTGGAGCTAATATTTGCATGCTTTAATGTGGTTTGCATGCACTTGTTGATGGGGACTGGGTCCCCAATCTTTTGTTCAAGGTAACTCATGTTTTGGTGGAAAGCAACACACCGATCTAACTTCAGATCAAAAGACCCGAACCTTGCAACCTTATTAGCATCACAACTCCTCTAGTTATCAATCGTGTCACTAATCCGAGTTGACCTCACTAAGAAGGCTAATCTCTGTCTGCAAAACGAAGAACACAAGCAAGAACTCAAAAGTGTGCAGCTCAATGAAAGTGACAACTACATATGTATGATTAAGATCATGAAAGTGGGGTTTCAAAACCGATAACGGTGATTGTTTGATGACAGATTAATCTAAAGTGAAACACAACCCCTAACATGTGGTGTGACGACTCAACATAAGGTCCAAGGGTTTGCACCCCCATGTGCTCTAAGACGATACACGACTCAACGGACCAATAGACGATAATGCAGCACCCTGATAAATTCTGAATGCTGACTTATTTTGACGATTCCCGTTGGGTACAGTGGAATTTGGACATGAAACCAAAACTATTGGTTGGCTTATGAAATTAGATTTCCATGCATATGTGGGTCATCGAAAATAAAGTCTGGATGCGTCCTGGGCGTCTGTTTTACAATAGGCTGGTCCTTAAGGCCGAGGCAGACTCGAACTCTAGTTGGACCGAGCCTCCGGCTTGGCTTGAACATCCTTGCTGGTCTTCTTCGCCTTCACAGCTCTCTCCAAGTATTCCATAACCCTCTCCAATGTTCTTAAGCAAGATAACATCATTAGGTAGCAATCTATTCTCAAAATTGCGAAAAGGATCGCTTATGAACAAGCTCACATGTAGATTTAGTTGTCATATTCAAGCTTGGATCATTGGACCTTGCATAAGGATTGGAGGATAGCGGGTGCATCTAAAGGAGTGATTTCCTCATCACTTGCTTAACAAAGCCTCCTTTATTAAAACAATAAAGCAATCATCATCGTCTCTAAGCTTGTTGGCTTTATCATCAAAGACTATTGGACTATTTGAACAGAATATAGGGAGGTGAAGTCAATCGACAGGAGTGGAATGCGTCAAGGATCCCTCCTATCCTCACATTTATTAGTGGATATAAGCTTTTTAGTAAACTGGTCAGTACAATTATTTGAGATTCGACAAATGAAAAGGTGCCTTCTGATTTCATTCTTCTTCTTTTGTGTGCTTGCAGTTGGGGAAAATTGTTGGAGAAAAATTGAACATTTGAAAAATATGAAGCACAACGGATGTGAGCGGGTTCATTTGAATCCATACATAGGCTTAACATTTATATGTTAATACCGTTCATATTTGACTATTCGACAGTTTTGACGAGTGGGTTTGGTGACACGGACCACAAGCGGTAGTGAGGCCCGCGTGCCATCATTTTTCAATTTTTTAGATTATTCAAACGAATTCAGATGGACAAATGACCAAAATCGATGAGATCTACAACTTTGTAGTTGACAACTTTTTTATTTGAAATTATTTATAGTCCTGAAATTTTGTTTGAACTTCTCATATTTTAAATTTAAATTTTTTGAATTATTTACAACTCGGATGGAGAAATGACACCAACAAAAGGTACAACTTTTTAGGTGACAATTTTTCATTTGGAATCGTTTACGGTCTCAAAATTCTATTTCAAGTTCTTATATTTTGAAATTTAAATTTTTTGAATTATTCAAATGAACATGTATGGAGAAATGACCAAGTCTAATGTTGTAGATCTCTATGAGATCAACAACTTTCTAGTTGACAACCTGTTCATTTAAAATTATTTACTATCACAAAATTTTGTTTTAAGTTTTTATATTTGAAATTCAAAATTTTTGAATTGTTCAAACGAATTAAACTCGCATGGATAAATGTTCCTAGACCAAAGTTGTAGATCTCGATGAGATATAAAGCTTTATAGTTGATAAATTTTCAATTTGAAACAGTTATGATCCCAAATTCTATTTGATGTTCTCAAATTTTGAAATTTTGAAATTTTGAAACAATCTCACCAAAACCATCCATCAAAACAACCGAAGTGCCAAATATAAACAGTATTGTCAAAGATTCCTGGTTTTTAAGTTTAATGGCCAGTACCAAACTCACGTAATAGTTCAATGGCGAAAAAATAGACTTCACCCTTTTCAAATATATGTCATAAATCATATGCATCATACTTTTGACTAAGTTAGAAAAATATACTAATCTACAATATATCAATTAAATACACTGACCTATTTCACGGTAGATTTAATTAAACTAATTTGATGCCATAATTAGAGATGGTGTTGACGTATTTTTCTATAAAAATAATTAAAGTTTGAAAAAATTAGCCAATTGAAATGTTCTAAATAGCTAGAGTGGGTTAATAGACTAATTAATAATCTACAAAATCACTAGAGCAAATGATTAGATGACAACACAACAATAAAGTGATTTTGCTCTAGCTCTACTTGAAAAGGCAAACCACCTACCGATTTTAGTTTGCTATTATCTCTATGGCAATCAATCAAACTAAGTCAGTACTTCTACAACTAGTGGGCAATCTATGAGACTAGATACAACTAGCTACTCAACTAATTGCAACACTACTCAACTAGCGAGACTAGCAACAAGTTCTACACAAGTATGATCTAGCAATGTAAAGAGCAAGTTGTATATAATAAAATAACATGCAAGTCAAATTCGTATATATTAATAATGCTATGTATATAACAGATTTATTTTCAAGAAAATCCTACGGCGCTATAAGTCTATCTCAACATGCAAGCCATCCACATCATACCCCACTAATTATCTGCATCATCTCTGACTAATAGTTTTGTCATTCCACTAACTTTCAACCTGGTTGCTAGACCAAATGGTCAAGCCTCCGGGTGGCGTCCCCCGTGACCAGAGTTTGAATCCTGGGTTAGGCGAATTTCTGATCGGCGGTGTGGAAAAAAAAAACCCTCACCTATCCCGCGTTCCCAAAGCATATGTAAAATGGACCGGCCCTCTCACCGGGTAACGGGCCCCTGTGTGCGGGCAGAACATGGGGTTCGAGGGTTTTCTCGGGCTGGGTGAGATGTCCTCTACCTTAAGCTAAAATAACTCGGGGGTGTCTACCCCCGCAACCCGAGTTTTTTTTAATTGCAAGTTATCCACATACATCATCTCTACTCATTTTCATTCCAAATTCTTTGTAATAGCCGCAACAACGCGCGGGGTATCTTCTAGTATCTAAAAAAAATTGAGTCCTAAAGATTTAGTTTTGGAACCTTTTAAAAAGCTGAGTAAAAAAATACAACAATTTATTCATTTTTTATTGGTTCCTAAAAAACATATACGTCATCATCTTCGTACATACCAAACCACCGCAACTCGTTGCCGTGGCCTACCATCCTTGGCATCTTAACTAGCATCCAAAACCTTCAAAACAAATTTTTTATTGTTGTTCTATCTCTTAGTTTTCTCATATCTGGAAAATAGCGCCGCAATTCCGACAAAACTCCCAGGCAGCGATGGTCGAGCCATGGTCAGACATCCCATCAACATAACTCACACCCAAAACTGCCAAATAATAATCTCAATTGCATGCTCTTCTAGTATTCTCATATCTAATTCCGACAAACCTCCAAACAGTGGCAATTCAATTTGGGGCGACATGGAGCACCGTAAAAAGGAAAAACAACACCAACATGGATATATCGTCCATCCACGTATCTTTGCACGTGGATACCCCTATTTTTTAATTGGGAGTTAGAACAGGGAGTCTTTTTTAAAGTCGTTGGAGGAAGAGGCTCTCACTTGAATAGATGTGATACCACATGTCAAACTCCGACCGGTTGGACAAACAAAACAAGCACATACCACCACACTAAAAGTGCGTCTGCGGGTAACAAGTTATTGGAGTAGGATTTTTTTCTGTCATATAAGAAACAAGATCGAGAATAGATTTATCAAACGGTTGTAGATGCTCACTACAAAATAATATTTCCTCCATTCTAAATTATAAGTTGTTTTGACTTTTCTAGATTCATGATTTTTACTATATATCTAGATATAGTAAAACTATATGCATAAAAAGTCAAAACGACTTACAGTTTGTAAGGGAGTGAGTACTGTATCATGAACTCGCTCGCTATACTTTCTAAGTTCATTAAATGTTCCAATTCTAAGCAGGTGACTAATGAAATCTGCTGCGTGCATCCTGGCGTGATGACACCAGCGGCTAGCCGCTAGTCCATGTGCATGTTTTTGCATATATCGGCCAGCTTTGAGGTGATTCCTTGTAAAGTGGAGATTCATACTCAAGCTCAAGAGCTAGAAGATATGCAAAGCTCGGGTGAATGTGATTCATCCGGCATCTCCCTTCACCTTTTCAGAGTGATGCTTTGCTTATCCTGCCGGTCCCCAAAGGGCAAAAGGTACTTTTACAAATTTGGCCGAATCAAAAAATAGATTTGGCGAATCTGATGACCTGGTAAATAATCTAGGCTAGAATTGCACTATTCTCTAGAGAAGCTAGAGCAAATTAGAAAATGGTATGATTGCCTTGTGGATGCATAGACATGTGTCAAGGAGAACCCACACATAGTGGAATTTTAAACATAATCAATGTTCCTAAATTTTTGAGAGGATGCATTTGCACCTTGTCATTTATATGTATCTTTGCCCCTGGGACTACTTAGGAGGTTTGCCACGGGTGTGCTACGAGCTAAAAAACCTGCACCTCGCCGTTCCGATTCAATTCCTAGAATCACTTCACACCTACTCTCTATCCTGCTCCCACACTAAAATCACTCAATCAGAGAAGTATGGAGTAAAGCTCTATCAAAGAGTCTTTGAATTTGTTACACTATCTTTGAGCACCAATATAGGAGTGTGTTGGCGACACCAACACATGGTTTCCAACAACGGCGAAACGAACGGGCAACCATGTATTTGTTGCCAGTGGGATTTTACAACCACGCATGTATCTGCATCCGCGGCAAGTAGGGGAGGGCATTGGGCAGCGTGGTGCAGCCAAACATGAACAACAATCGAGGTTGGCGACTGCTAGACTACGAGGATAAGTGTTGTTAGGGTTAGAGATTGAACTCACCGAACTTAGATTCTTTAGAAGACAAACCGGACCAGCCATTCACCCTGGGCTTTTTTTCACTGAAAACCGAACACCGAACCGAACCGAACCGAAACCGAACCGAATAGTCGGTAGTTCGGTTTTTCGGTTCGGTTTCGGTTTCCAGTTCTGTGAAGTTCGGTGTTCGGCTTCGGCTTCGGTTTCTATGCCATACCGAACCGAAGTACCGAGAAATCAAAGCGAACCCTGTTTTTTTTCCTGTTGTTTATCAAAACTGATGGAGTACTGTGGTTTATTATCAAGAATGAACTGCAAATTTGTAATATTTGATTTGAGCATTGAATTGTTAAGTTTGTAACAATCTTGAGTCTTCAAATAATATACTGTGCTGTGCAAGTTTGTACTGTGCTATGCTGTCAGTTCTAAATCCTGCCTGATGTTTTCTTGCATCGATTTATTCGGTTTTAACCAAAAAAACCAAACTAAAAAACCGAACCGAAATTGATCGGTTTTTAGAATTTTAGCAAACCGATCAGAGGTTATTTTCTGAAAACCGAAATTTTAGAAAACCGAAGAAACCGAACCGAACAGTCGGTTAAAACCGAACGCCCAGGGACCAGCATGAGGCAAGGGTGTCACCGTGAAGCGATGCATGGTGGACAGGTGGCGGAGAGGGTTAGGATGGAGAGCCTCGCCAAAGATGTTTGCAGGGGAAAAAAATATGTGGATACAGTATCCACCTAGACTTGGTGCATACTGTCATTAGATGGGGGACACATTAGATGGGGACACGTGGATAGCCTGCCAGATCCTACGTCTGCGTGTGAAGCGCCGAGGCTCCGATGTCTAGGACCACGTCATGACTCAACGGACGGAGTCTCCCAAACGCACATACAGCTGTCACAAATCCAGCGGTAGTATATATACACCGAGTCAGCATGGATACCATCAAATGTTCGGTTGGCTGATTCGTATCGTTGCTGGTTCGTGAAGAAATACTGCTAACTGGTTTGTGTGAAAGAACAATATTATTTCGACTGAAAATTTACGATCGTTTACGACAAGCCACAGTCCAACGATCAGGCTGCATATCCATTGATTTTTTTTTTTCAGAGGACAAGTTGGAGGAGACGGGGTGGTTGGTGGATGGTGAGGTCGGGTGAGGTCATCAGTGGCCAGCGTGGAACTATAAAAACAATCTAATCAAAATCCAAACTTTTAATTTGTGGTGGCACCCTGTAGATATTACCCGTGTGTAACTTCAACAGAAGGTAAGTCTTGTGCACGTATGTAGCCGAAAGAATAATGTCTTCGTCAGTTTAGGATAGCAAAATGGACACGAGTATATGTTTGTCCTATATAAAATGCGCTCTTGTGGCACCAATAACTTTATTGAATTTTGTAAGTATATTCCTTTAGAGCTGATAGCAGTGTGTAACAGCCATTCACTACAGGAACTGCTGGCTTCCCCGAATGCCAGTTGCACTCGGGGAAGGCCCAATTGCACTCGGGGAAGTCTTCCCCGAGTGCAACACTCGGGGAAAAGCCTCCGGCTAATCCTCTCACGGGAAAGTTGTCTTCCCCGAGTGTCAAAAATCGTGCACTCGGGGAAGGCTTTGTCGAGTGCCGTGTTGGCACTCGGGGAAGACTTGACGCCGTTGGCCGTCGGCCGCCGTCGTTTTTTTTTTTGATTTTCTTCCCCGAGTGCAACACTCGGGAAAGATTTTTGAATTTTTTTTTAAATACTCTTCCCCGAGTGCCACAGCTCAGGCACTCGGGGAAGAAATTTGTTTTTTTTTTAAATCCCTCTTTCCCGAGTGCCACAGCACAGGCACTCGGGGAAGCCACCTCTAAAATTCTTTTTTTTTGTTTTTTGCTTTTTCATGTAAACAACAAAGCATATATATATATCACAAACCACAAATCAACACCAATATGTCACAAACCATATTTATATATCACAAACGACCAAATTTGTCCGAAATCCACAATATATTACAAACCACACGTTCAAAAGTACACACTATTCCAAGTTCACAAGTTCAATACATAAAAACGACTCCGAAGGCGGCTCACGGCGACTGTGAGGGGTGGGACGCCCCAGCGTGCGATCCCGGCGACGGTCCAGGTGGGGATGGCCCGACGTGCGATGCCGGCGACCCTTCGACATGGTTCGACGCCGCCCCCGATTGATGCTGCAAAAAAGAGAGGAGATTGCACGTGAGTGACAAGATAAAAATGTAAGGAGTTTAAAGAAAAGTTGAAAATTTCGGCAGCACCTCCCCTACACGGGGAGGTTTCCAAAACCTGCAAGAAAAACGTCGGCACGAAGGCCGACAACCACATTTCGGCACGAAGGCCGACACATCAACAAATTCGGCACGAAGGCCATCACTAGGTTTGACACTAAGCATGAGCAAAGAAAGTAAAACATCCGTACTCATACTCACCGGAGTAGACTCTCGACGATGTGGTGGTGGTGGTGGTGCAAGTAGTAGTAGTAGAACTAGTAGAGGCCTTAGAAACATGTCAATCATCATTTGATCATAAACTTAGAGCATAAAGGCATCATAGCAGAGAAGAGAGAAGATAATGTGGGGACGACTGGTAGTGGTGCCAAGTTCCTCACAAGTTTTTGATCATCAGCTCATATTTCCATATAATGAATGGACTTAGACAATTTCATCATCGGCAAAAAACAGAGAGGAGAGGGGAGAGTTGGCAAAAAAAAAGCAGTAGAGAGAGTAGGAGAGTAGAGAGTAGAGAGGTGCAGTAGAGAGAAGAGTAGTAGAGTAGAGAGAAGAGAGGTGCAGTAGAGTGTAGAGAGTATAGAGTAGTATAGTAGTACAGGCAACAAAAAGAGTGACATATGAGACAATTCAAAACAAATGTTATTGATGCAGTTCACATTCAGAAAATAGTCAGGTTAGCTATGTAGCCAAGTTATAATGGATGGCAGACAGTAATATTCTTGATGGCAGACTGGATAGCTCCAATTCTATATAAAAAGTAAAGCAACAGCTCCAATTTTATATAAAACACAGCTCATATGAACTATGTCTACTACTCCAAAGGTTAGCTAGAGTAGTAGTAGTAGAGTAAAGTAGAGTAGTAGTAGGTAGTAGTAGTAGAGGTGGGATATGATAGGAGCAGATAGGAATAGTACATAAAAACCCTCATCATTGGCATAAGGCAGGTGCTCAGTATATAAAAACTCTCATCATTGGCATAAGGCAGGTACTCAGTATGTTAAAAAACATCGTCACAGGCAACAGGCAGGTGCTCAGTATGTAAAAAACATCATCACAGGCAACATTCCCAGTTAAGCAACCCCACAGTAGGCAACATTCCCAGTTAAGCAACCCCACAGTAGTAAGAGTAGTAAACTAGACAAAATGTGTCATTTCAGAATCAAGTGCCATTTCAGAATCACCAGTTAAGCTCAATCCAAAAAAATGTGCTCAATTCTTCGGTTAATGCGCTTAATTTGGAAAATGTGCTCAATTCAGATAAAATGATCAGAACAATTCAGGCCAGCAGCAGCAACCATCACTGCACAGTATGTAAAAAACATCATCACAGGCAGGTAAAAAACATCATTGCACATGCCTTATGCCTCAGGTTCAGAGTAGCATCAAAATAAAATATCATTGCAGATGCCTTATGCCTCATGTTCAGAGTAGCATCAAAATGAAACATCATTGCATATGCCTTATGCCTCAGGTTCAGAGTAGAGTAGTAGTAGTAGTAGTATAGAGGAGGCGCACAGTTTAAAAAATGTGATCAATTCGAAATAGGAGTACAGGAGAGTTGGAGAGAATAGGAGTGGAGAGTAGAGTAGTAGTAGTAGAGAGGAGTGTGGCATATAAACAGCAGTAAACCTGCCATATAAACAGCAATAATTATGCCTCATTATACAAAAACTGTTATCATTGGCAAAAGACATGAGCTCAGTTTTAAAAAACATCATCATTGGCATTAGGCAGAATATATGCAACATAGGTAACCAAGCAGATATCCAGTTGTAGTTTCGCCAAAACAAATTAGCAGATATCCAGTTCTTGTCTTAAAACAATATAAAGTGAGGTAACCAAGCATACTGCAAATAAGGTATGGGATGCAATAGTTATTATCCAAATGAAAATGACACAGTTATTTTCCTAGTTTTAGCTAGCACTTGCATTAGTATCAGCATAAACCTCTGACGGAACCAAGCAATAAGGCAGACGTAGTTTACATTAGTAGGATAACATGTCAGTTATTGATGCAGTTCACATTCAGAAAATAGTCAGTTTAGCTATGTAGCCAAGTCATAATGGATGGCAGACAGTAATATTCTTGATGGCAGACTGGATAGCTCCAACTCTATATAAAAAGTAAAGCAACAGCTCCAATCCTATATAAAACACAGCTCATGTGAACTATGTCTACTACTCGAAAGGTTAGTTAGACTACAGTCCAGGTTAAAACACAGCTCTAATTCTATATAAAGAGTAAAACAACATACGTTGATCACACACTGAATTTTCTAAAATATATAATGATCCATTGATGAGCCTTTAATTTGCTTTCCCTTTAATTTACAGGAAGAAAAATCAACCCTTAGGGTGTATGGGTGGCGATCTAGCTTTTGTATCGATAGTTACTAGAGCGTGTATGGCTTTGTCTAGTTCTTTTTTAAAAACTCTGTATCATCTGAATGTGATGTCTTGAAAAGTTAATAAGAACTTCCTTTTATCGAAAAAAGGTTTTAGAATATAACTAATGCTAATCAGATATTGGTAGCTAGCCATTAACCTCTCTTACAAAATTTCGGGAACTTGTGTATTCCCTAATGTATTCCAATTAGTCATGTAAACTAGCAGAAAAATTCAGATATGCAGGTCGATCATTTTTCATTGAAACACAAGAGGGCATATCATTTATTTCTGCAGTCATAGAACATGAGAAATAAATCCAGACAAACAACAGACTGAAGAATTAGGAAATAGCTTATTACTAGTTCATCAGAAGCGCCGACTCATCTTCAGTATTGATACGTATCATGAATGCATCATGTGCTCTGAATCAGAGAAAGAGGGAGAGGAGGGTGGGGGTGGTACCTTTGGAGGAGGAAGGAGAGTATAGCCGGTGGGTGGTGGTGGACCGGCTGCGGGACAAATCGTCGAGGAAGGAGAGAAGGGCCGGCAGCCGGAGCGCGTAGACCATCGATGAAGGAGAGAAGACGCCGGTGGTGGGGATGACAGCCCGAGCGCGCGAGCGGGCTGGGGCGCCGCCGGGGAGCTCGCCACAGCGGGCGTAGAGAGTTCGGTGATGAGGGATCGCCGGTGGTGGGGACGAAACCAGCGGAGCGCGAATGTCGGACGGGGCGGGCAGGGAAACCCTAGCCGCCGTGGCCAGTGCCGGAGACGGAGGCGAGAGGAAGATGGGGCGGCAACCCTCACCGCGGCTCCCCTGCGCGGTGTCCTTCACGCGCCGTCGGCGTCCTCTGTCGGCGCAAACCCTAACCTCTGTGGGAATTGCCGGTTAGGTTTAGATAAGGGGCCTGCTGGGCTTTTTTTTTAAGTCTTCCCCGAGTGCCCTGTCCTGGCACTCGGGAAAGGGCATCTTCCCCGAGTGGCAGGAAAGGCACTCGGGGAAGAATTTTTGTTTTTTTTTTGTTTTTTGTGCATAATTTTTTTGTGAGGCCTTCCCATATTATTTAAAACTCCCTATTTAAATTTGGGACAATTTTGATTTTTTTTGTTATATTTCGTTAGTTTTTTTCGTTTCGTTGAATTTTTTTTTGCATACTTTAAATTTGAACTGCAGGTGCATGAAATAATAGAATTTGGTGATTTAAAAAATTATATTAATGATATTTGGTGTATGTTGAGGCCTTATCCAGGAACTCGCATGAAATGTCGAGCATCTTGTTGACGTAACATGACGAACAACTTGCGAGAAAAGTGTTTTTAAATTATATAAAATCCGAACGAAGTCCGAAAATCACGAAACTTGTCTGGGCGTCGTGTTATCGCATGTAGAGGCTATGAGAAAAAATCGAGAAGGTTTCGAGCAAGTTGCGACGTTGGATGCCTAAAACCCAGACATCTCCGCATGTGATCACTTGTAGAGGCATGCGGAGATGTATGGGTTTTAAGCATCCGACGTCGCAACTTCGTCGAAACCTTCTCAATTTTTTATCATAGCCTCTACATGCGATAACACGACGCCCAGACAAGTTTCACGATTTTCGGACTTCGTTCGGATTTTATATAATTTAAATACACTTTTCCCGCAAGTTGTTCGTCATGTTACGTCAACAAGATGCTCGACATTTCATGCGAGTTCCTGAATAAGGCATCAACATACACCAAATATCATTAATATAATTTTTTGAATCACCAAATTCTATTATTTCATGCACCTGCAGTTCAAATTCGAAGTATGCAAAAAAAATTCAACGAAACGAAAAAAAACTAACGAAATATAACAAAAAAAGTCAAAATTGTCCCAAATTTGAACAGACAGTTTCAAATAATGTGGGAAGGCCTCACAAAAAAATGAGGTAAAAAAAACAAAAAAAAACAAAAATTCTTCCCCGAGTGCCTTCCCTGGCACTCGGGGAAGAGGCCCTTTCCCGAGTGCCAGGACAGGGCACTCGGGGAAGGCAGCCTCTTCCCCGAGTGTCCTGTTCTGACACTCGGGAAAGGGCCTCTTCCCCGAGTGCCTTCCCTGGCACTCAGGGAAGAATTTTTGTTTTTTTAAGTTTTAACGGCGTGGGCGGGGTGAACCGTCAAGTAACAAGTTTCTTTGCCGAGTGCCGATCTTCCCCGAGTGTTGCACTCGGGGAAGAGGGCCTTTGCCGAGTGCTGATCTTTACCGAGTGCCAGGATCTCTGTGGCACTCGGGAAAAGCCTCTCTTCCCCGAGTGCAATTCTTTCCCGAGTGCAACATTCGGGGAAGATTATCTTTTCTGAGTGCCCGATTTTTAGTACTCGGAGAAGCCAACGACACTCGGGGAATTTTATCTCTCCCGTAGTGATTGGTGGGTCGCTAGCTAACCGCATGGACTCCAAGCATGTGAAAAAGGTAGTCAATGGGCATCGGAGCCGGCCACTTTTCTTCATCTCCTGTCATGTCCTGTCCCATGAGATGCTTGGGTGGTGCACCGTTTGTGTCCGGCGCTAGCTAAAAACCTGCCCGTGTAGCATATGCATGGATATCCAAGAAAACAAAAGGCAAAGTAAACGCGCGGTGGCCGGTGCAGTGACCAACTGACGACGACCGAAGGTCAGGTTTTCCTGGGCCGGACGACGCACGCACGTTCACGGGCAAAAGCTATAGCAGCTGCCCGTTGCCCACGGACCAGAACGACATGTGGCGCATGGAACGTGTTAGAAATCACGTTATTTGATTTGCACACAAACACAAGAGAGACAGATTTGGGAGGAAGGGGGAGCTTTCTTTCTGTATTTCACTTTTTCTTCTTGTAATGATCTTACAATGGTGAAAGTGACCTCCTATTCATAGTGAAAGGAGGCTGCGTAAAACATCAGCACCAAATGCTCTAACTTTGTCCCTTCTCTCACATGGATTTAGAACTTTTGTCCCTTCTCTCCACATGGATTTGGAACTTTTGTCCCTTCTCTCCACATGGATTTGGCCACCATCTTTGTCTTTGGTTTACAACAGAACGGAAGCGCGAGCCGGTGGGGTGGAAGGAGAACCGCAGCCTGAGGCCGCTAACCACCCAGCCGGCCAGCCGTCAGCCCCCACGGGCCACGGTCTGGGACGAAAGGAACCCAAGGACGCCCGCGCTTCGGCGTTGGTCGTGCCTTGCGCGTTAGCCTAAAACCGGCGGATGTCCGTCCACGCGTACCTGTTGTTGGCGCTTGGCCACCCCGCGCGCCCGGTGGCCTGCCGCTTCAGGCCGCGGTAAGCACGCCTCCACCTTGAAGTCGCTACTTATAACTAGCTGCAAAAACTTCGCAGTTGTCCACATCTTTTTTTTTTTTTTTTTTTGAAAAAGTCTACTTAACCCCCAACTATTAATCATGGTCTACTTCACACCCCAAACTATAAAACCGTCTATTTTATCCCCTGAACTTTTTAAAACTGTCTATTTTACTCCCCTGACGGTTTTCGACGGTGGTTTTGCTACAGTAACGGTGGTTTTGCTATAGTGATGGTAGTTTTGTCTTTTTCTTTTTTATTTATTTCTGGTGAATCTTTAAAAAATCATAGTAAATCACAGAAAAATTATAAAATGGAAAATCTAATTTTGTTGGACTCCACATGAGTAGATCTACACAATGAACATATAATATGATATGCTTTAGTACAAAATTTTTGTTGTAGTTTTAGATTAATTGAAAAATCCAATTTTATCTGTAATTAATTGGAACAATTCATAGCTACAGCTTCTGTGGCCCAATTATGGTGAAATTTTTATGGTAGACTAATTATTATATGCTTGAACTATAGTAAAAATTTCGTACTCATTGGACCATGTATAACTTAGTTATAGATAAATTCTAATTAATTACAGATAAAATTAGATTTTCCAATTAATCTAAAGGTACAGCAAAACATTTGTACTAAAGCATACCACATTATATGTTAACTATGTAGATCTACTCATGTGGAGTCAAATAAAATTGGATTTTCTATTTTATGATTTTTCTATGATTTACTATGATTTTTCAAAGATTCAGCAAAAATAAATAAAAAAAGAAAAAGGTGAAACCACAGGGAGCGTAGCAAACCACCATTGCTGTAGCAAACCATCGTCGAAAACCGTCCGGGGCGTAAAACAGACGGTTTTGAAAAGTTCAGGGGGTAAAATAGATAGTTTTATAGTTTGGGATGAAGTAGACTATGGTTGATAGATGGGGGGTTAAGTAGACTTTTTCTTTTTTTTTTTGGGTGGATTCACAGTTCAGTCTAGTTTATCTCTCTCCTAGGAGATTGACATGTCTCATCTCATCTGCAGGCATATACAGTACGACTTTGCTTAATTTGTTCATGGTTTTGAATTTTAGATTTTGAAACAAGATTTTCAATTTTTAGTTTTGCTGGCTAACCAGATAAGGATAAAAGTGCTCGGAAGACAACTAGTAGTCCTTCGATGACTAGTTCCATACGAAAACGTTGTACTGAGAAATTGTAGGCAGTACGTGCATTTGCATGCGATTATTTCTTATTTTCCGAGCTGTGTTTGGATCAGTGGATTAAACTTTAGCTACGTCACATCGAATGTTTGATGCCAATTAGGAAGAATAAACATGTGTTAATTATAAAACTAATTGCAGAAGCCCTGGTCTAATTCGTGAGTAATTCATAATTAGCACATATTTATTGTAGCACCATGTTGTCAAATCATAGACTAATTAGGCTTAATAAATTCATCTCGCGAATTAGCCTCTGTATGTGGAATTAGTTTTTTATAATTAGCCTATGTTTAATATTTCTAATTGATATCAAACATGTGATGTGACAGGGCTAAAGGGTATCAAACACCTAGAAATTAAGCCAATTTGCATGGACAAATTGTAACTGATGGAGAAACTCGGTGTATGTCATTTATAATTTTCTTTGTTTACACGTTATTATCATCTAATCTTACCTATGATCTGTCTATGCATTAGCTCACTTGTTGAACTACTGGCAAGCCTGTACGTGCGATTCAATAGCCCATGGATCGTACACATTGTGTTAGCCCGTGAAGGCTCTTGGATTGCTAGTGTAGGTGTAGGATCAGCCTGTGAGGTAAAAAAGGATTAGGGTGAATTAAATGGTGTGCCTTTTTTTTAGTGGAAAATGGTGTGGATTTATAGAACGTATCAGATTGGGCTGAATCAAATTGATAAGGGTTGAGTGGAATTGGGACTAGTCCTGAATCTCCTAGGGTTGGACAGGATTTGGGCCGGATCGTGCCCATTATAGAGTCGTTGGCGGGCTCTGCGGCCTTATAATTGGAATTTGGGTTCTGCTTGCTTTGGATCTCTGCGGCCTGCTTTGTTCAGTTACTGAAATTTATTGATAGGCGCCAAAACAGAGTTGGCTTCGGCAGATTCGCGGCTACACCGCCCAAATATTTCGTGACAACTGACCAAACTCCAAACCTTCCCTCTCCCAAAGTTTCGAATCTAGTACTGAACTGCCTATTTTCAACTGTATAGGCCGGTAGGTAGGATATTAAGATGCCAGAAATACCAAACCTGAAAACACACTTGCGAGCACTAGAGCACAACGAATTCAGCTTGCAAAGCCCTGGAGTTTGAATGAAAGAATAAACATTTGAAATAAAATAAAAATCAACCCATTCTCCACGACCAACTTCAGAAGCTGGACACTGAATTCCAAAATTCCAACACTTGTAGAAATCTGCAACACCATCTCAAATCGGCGCGACATTACTTAACTGACATATTATGGTAAGCAGGCAATAATATTACTGATCAACATTCAGATAAACCACAGCATTCCATTACCGCCATGACTAATTCATAATACATGCAAAAGCAACTGCAGCACTTTAACTACACCACACCAGCCAACCACTACTACCAGCAGAAGCAGCACATCACTTGGCGACGGCCTATCTAAGAGGAGGTGAACTTGGTGACGGCCTTGGTACCCTCCGAGACGGCGTGCTTGGCGAGCTCCCCGGGGAGGACGAGGCGGACGGAGGTCTGGATCTCGCGGGAGGTGACGGTGGGCTTCTTGTTGTAGCGGGCGAGCTTGGCGGCCTCCGCGGCGAGCTTCTCGAAGATGTCGTTGATGAAGGAGTTCATGATGGACATGGCCTTGGAGGAGATGCCGATGTCGGGGTGCACCTGCTTCAGGACCTTGAAGATGTAGATCTTGTAGGTCTCCACGCTCTTCTTCCCCTTCTTCCTCCCCTTCTTCTCGCCGCCCTCCTTGCCGGCGGACTTGCCCGCCGGGAGCCTCTTCTCCGCCTTGGGCTTCTTCCCCGCGGGGGCCTTCTCCGCCGGAGCCGCTTTCACAGAGGGCTCCTCCTCCGCCGGCTTCTTCGCCGCCGGCTTCTTCTCCGCCTTGGGCGCCATCGATGCCGCTCGGATTCTCTAGGCGAAGGAGGGTTTGCTCGATTGGAAAACGATGATGGTGTTGTCAAGCGGCGGAGGATTTGCGGTGGAGGAAAGGGAGATGTGGGGAGCGGTTACTTATAGCGGAAATGTGGTGCGCGCTGGTTGGTGGAAGGGTTGATGCCGCGGATCGCTGGCGTGGAGGCGCGCGAGGCGTTGGTGCTTCTTGGCTTGGACGGCTGAGATGCGTTTCGGGGCGGATCGCTGACATGGCCAAAGTGTGGGCGGGAAGAGACGGAGGGAAATGGTTTTCGTCGCGCACGCGGGTGACGTCATAGTCAGGTGAGCAAGAATTTCTCTGTTCCTCTGCGGCTGCTGCACCACCGCGATGGCGTTGAAGTGGATAATTATTGTGGGTTTTAGTTTCAAAAAAACCCGCAACTCGAGTAGTAGAATATCATTAGATTCACAGTGCAATATAATTTTATGATAAACTTATTAGAGATACAAATATTAATACAATTTTTTATATATTTATTAGTCAAATTTAAAAAATGATTCTTCAAGAAGCAAGATGTACACTTGTTTTGGTATATGGAGAGAGTACGTTTCAGTTCATGGCCTATGTTTTTGCAAAATGAAAATTTTGTTTCACATTTGAAAGCAACATGATAGTTACCTAGTATAGCCTCAACTTCGTACTAGTAATTTGATTCTGGAGAAATAATCAATTCTTTTTTTTGCGACTTGGAAATAATAAATTCTATTGGGATAAGTAAACTATGCAAGTATCACTTCGAGATAAATGATCTAGGAGGTCTAGATCTCAATTTAGCTTCATAGTAAGAGTTTTTGAGACATGATAATGGTGTCCTTTCCCATGTTGGCTGCGTTCGGCCGGTGGAAATTTCAGCCGGAATTCACTGTTCAGGGCTGAAATTCACTGTTCACGCTCTCACAGTTAGTTTTCTAAGTTTGTGATTTTGTCCTTGTTTTTACAACCCGAACAACTGCTTTCCTTATTTTCAATTGTGCTAGTTGGAGTTCAAATAACAGAGTTTAAAAAAGGGGAACATCTAGAGAATTGGTAGAAGAATTATTGGTGAGATTGTAATTTTATCCATGCACTTTCATACTTTAAAATAGTGTTTGTCAAAGTTTGACCAAATTTGAAATGCATCCAATTGTTGTCAAGTTTTATTGTCAAAATTGTTTTGGTATCTTTTAAAATGCTAATGTCACAATAGGGGGGCAAAATCACAAAGTACTTACAAAAGCAGTCAATTGCAATTCCGTGTGGCAAACTAGTTTTTTTTTTATAGCTAAGTTGATATTTTTAAGTCATCTTAATGAAATATAAAGGGGCAAACACCACATTTAGTTCAAAGGAGGGTAAATCCATAATTGGGCTTGAAACAAGAAGCAGGAACACTAAGATGTTATTTTGTTCAGTGCTTTTCCCCTGCAATGATTAACAACACGATCACTTCACGTTACTTGATGTTTGGTTGAGCTCGGATGTAATCGACAATGAAGGGAACCAATACGGGCCTGTACAACGCCAATGTTGCTCACCTCGAGGTGTTACCTAAATATACTCAAACTCTCAATCTCGTGTGACATTACTTTGTCCAACCAAACTAAGTCTTGTAAGTGTTCCCATCAACGACCCCCCCCCCCCCCCCCCCAATAATCCATTTATGTTCCCGTTGGCATTATCAGTTTGCCAATCAAAACACTACCTGAGAGTTTTCAAGGCACACATACGTGCTTACAATTTCCGTGCGAAAAAATTAATTATGTCATATAGTTTGAAAATAATTTTTTGGATGGCAAAGTGAATTGCTATGAATAGCTCTCATGTTAATTTTAGATATTTGTAGTTCTACCATGAGAACTTGAAATATCTCAAGGACTCATAAATTTTGTAACAACTTCCTATCACTTATCTTTGTGACGATGATAATGTTATGTAAAGCGATGTGTGCTGATCTTTGGCTTTTGTCTGAAGATGCATATCAGGGAAAATCTGAAATCACTTATGTTTTAATTGATTCTATATACAACCTATATAGATGGAACCCACTAAGGATAATTTATTCGTATTTTTCTATAACCACGTTACGCCATGTCATCGCTTTTGTTGCAATTGTCCAATCTTAAGCACCTATCATGGTCATAGCCATCCATCATCCTCTACCCTAGCGAGTACGTTACATTGCTTAAGTACAAGTACAACAACTGAAGCATTTGAACTTCCTTTCACCAGAATACAAGGTTTGTGTTTCATTCCACTAAGCATCTAAGGTTTGTGTTTCACCTCCCAGAAATTAATGTGCCCTTTAATGTTATGCAACATTAAGCACCTCCCAATAGTTAGTGCATTCTATCCCTCTATATTATCCTATAATGACTCTCATTCAAATGAACATCCCTACCTCTCCTATTTTACCCACCGATGCTCAACTCATCAGTAGAAATGCTAGATGCCTACCAAGTGCCAATACCGATCATCTACCCATCTTCTGATCCCCTGTCTCGGTTCAAATTCCTCACATATGACGGTTATCTAAGGTAGGTGCGACAACTTCAGTTCAAGCAATGATGAGGCAACCATTTTTATAGGACACAACCTAAATTGTCTCGGTGAATGTATCTATCCATCACTATCTCGATGAATATATTTATCGAAGTTGTTTCTCCCACAGGATCCATGGAGCTCCATGCACCCAGAGCCAACGATGGCCCTCGCATAGGAGAGGAGTATTGGGCTGAACATGAGTTAGTAAACCACCATAGGCGGTTGCATACATGATTATTGTTGCAACAGCTCATAGCTGATGAGTACTTCCTCCATCCCTTTTTAAGTGTCGTTGTCACGTGTCGAGAAGTCAAACATACTCAATTTTAACCAAATATGTACAAGAGATTACTAATATTTATAGTGCACATTAAGTATCATTAGATTAATTATTAAGTATTGAGTATATTTTTGTAATACACTTATTTGGAGATACAAATGTTACTGTTATTTTCTATAATTTTAGTCAAACTTAAGAGTATTTGAAATACACAAAAATCTATATGACACTTCAAAAGAGACCGAGTATATGCGAAGTTCCACGACAGGTTCTTCTAGCTGTTGCGCATACCCAGGACTAATGCTCCCCATATTTTACCAACATATTTTCTATATTCTGATAAAATGTTGGCTATGGATTGCTTCCGTTCTTGTGTGATAATTTGATGCGTTAGCATGTGTCACACCAGATGAGGATCATATGCTAGCTCTCAGCTTCATAGATAGCGGTCTAATTAAACGAAGTGCAGTTTTGATGTTTCCAAACATCTCATCCCTAGAGCCAGACAAACTTCTTTATTGATTCTGATAAAATTCATAATCGCGCAATTAGAGAAATAAGACTATATTTTCAATGATTCTGACAGCCATCACGCAATTAATACAACTAAAATTATTATCTACATAATAGGCCACTGCCCAAAATGAACAAACGGAAACATGAGAGAACCAGTTTATTACTTCACGTCGATGATGTGCCCATGAGCAATAAAATATGAATGAAGGAATTTTACAGAGAATTCTCGCCTACGAACAAAGCAGCCTGAATCACTTTCATTTCTGGCTGCGTCTAACAAAATAATCAGTTAAGCATGATGGTACCATGACTAAAATTGACACTATGTTGTTCCCTAATGCTTGCCTGTGAGTCCTATATCACAATCCCTATTTGTAGCTTGAAGAATGAGATCCTAGCCCTGCACTCAAGCTCTAGGAAAATTGCAATGCTAAATCGCTCAGCAGCCTACACAACTGTTGAAATCTCCGGAGTTCTGCAACCAAGCGTTGAACAGTTACTTAGTGTCCTCCTGCAAAATCAATAGACACGGCCTCGGCAATTGGTAGCTCCACAATGGCAGGGGCAGCCATCGCCTGCTACAAGCTTTTGTCGGTAATCATAGGCGAGTTCTTCTCCTACGGCAATCTGAAGAATAGCATATCAATAATTAAAAGCAAGTCGATATAAGTTACAATGGAAAATGTTAAAAAGAATCTTACGTCTTGATTAGCAAACAAGCCAATGTGAGCAAACTGGCAATCTTTGCTCTCTACCAAAACCAATCGGATACTGAGATTCGGGGAACAACTGTTATCAAAGCAATAAGCACAAATGAATACTGTTTCCAGAATCAACTTGCTCCAGTGATGGATTTCCCTAAAACATGATAAAATGGAATTACCTGTGATTAATATAGCGGGAAACATTTCCAGACCTTGTGGCATCAATCAAGTATTCAATAGCCCCTACAGTCCGAACTCTTTCCCTATCAATCTGAGAAGCAACGTCAAACAAGTAACTGCACCCACCCTTTGATGACACACTGAAATATATAAAAAAATAATCAGTTTAGAATAATGAATAATTATTACAACAACATAAATCCAAAAGAATTGACAGTGCTTTTTACAGGCCTGAACTATATGGGATGAGAATTCAATGAGATGCATCCCATCAGTACAAGAAAAGGAAGCCATCCAAAACACATATCAATAACACAAATCCACTTAGCTATTGCATTCAATGGTTAACTGCAAATCTCCAAAAATGCGAAATGAACTAGTTGTTGGATGAAAAGTTTAGCATTTAACTATGCATAAACAAGATAATGTGGACAAGTTTGGTGAAGTTCATTTTCTACACAACTGAGAACTTCCAATATGTCTTTTCAAGTTCAGATTCAAAGAAAGCATATGAAAGAATGCCAAACCTTTCTGCATTTTTCATGGTCTTGTCGGCCTTCACAACTTCACCAATATACTCGCAGACAAAGGTACCCTGTGGAATAGGTTCAGCAGCTCTAATAGCCCAACCCTACAAAATTTGACAACATTAAAATAAATTGCAAGGAACACTAAGGAGCAGATTACATACAGGAGTTCAGAAATCCATCATGGGGAATACTTCACCTTATTCTCAGTTCTGAAGAGTTCCAACTTAACAAGCAGCCCTTTCTGCAATACTTTATTCTGGCAGGATGAGTCACAAGTACAACACGAATTGCACTCATATATTGGATACCCTTCCTACCAATCAGAAAGGACAAAGGTATATAAGCCAAATAATATAGATTATAGAACAATGAAGAAAATAATACAACGTGGATCCCGAGTTATGAGAATTACGAATAAGGACTAAAACATATAGCTTAACAGCATTGCCGCGAGATTTTCTTAAAAATAAATCTGTTTTATATATAGCATTACTATATGGTATTCTGTATACTGTGTGTATATATATGGATTTGACTTGCATGTTATTTTATTGTATCGGATCGGGTAAAAAAACGGTAAGCTAATAGAAGAAAAACCAATAGAATATTTGATCACATTGTAGAAGAACAGGTGATGAAACAAATAGCATATGTAGATGACTTTACGTCAATAGATTAAAGATTAAAAGTATTGCACATAATAGACATGATGTGGATATTTTTGGTAATTAATAAGGGATGACGTGGATAGCTTGCATGAAAGGATTGCAAATTAGTGGGACACTTAGTGGGGAATGATATGGACACCTTGCATGAAGAGATAAAACATCTAGTGAGATTTAGCTTTATAAGAGTATATAGATATAGATTAAAACAAATCTAGTACCACATGTGCGGACCTAAGTCCACATGTTCAGACCAATGTTTTCAAGGCGTCGCTTTGTCGTCGCTTAATCGCCAAAAGGTGCTACACGCGGGACGCCACAACAGACGACTCGCCTTAGATTCGTATAGCGTCCGCCTTACGACCGTGACGTTCAGAAATCGTTGCTTTGGCGTCCGATTCGCGCCAAATCGTGCGTGCCGGGCACCATACACGGGTCTAATTCTGGGCGGCAAACAGGAGTGCGCAGAGAGAGCTGGCGTGCAGGAGAAATTGGCACGCGCGCAGAGAGAGACGCGCGGAGAAATACAGCGCAGAGAGAGGAGCACGCGGGAGATCTTGAAGGGGAGACGGCGACAGCTGTCGATCTGAGAGCACTGACCAGAGAGGAAGGGGAAGCAGAGGAGAGAGAGGAAGGGGAAGCAGAGGGGCGGAGGGAAGAGCAGAGCAGCGCATCAGGAGGAGAGGGAAGCAGAGCAGGGCATCGGGAGAGGGGCAGAGGGAAGCAGAGCAGCCACTCGTGCGGTCGTGCCGTCGTGTGGAGGCGGAATAGCAGTGGGGAGCGGCGGCGCTGATGGGGGTCGGGAACTCGGGATAGGGACTTCGATGAAGCCACACGCCAGGAGGGGAAGGAGCACATGGTGTGCCTAGTGGGCTGGGCGAGCCCACTTCTTACTCGGCTCCTTTCTTTTTCTTTTTTTCCTTTCCTTTTTTCTTCATCTACTGCTCTAAGCTGCTGTTTTCATTTTTTAATTAATTTCTTAAGGCGTCGCCTCGCCTCACGCTTTAGTCGCTTAAGCGTAAGGTGGTAGTCAGTCGCCTCGCCTCGCCTTACCGCCTTGAAAACATTGGTTTAGACCCCAAGCCTTAGATGAAACACAACAGTTTTAACATCAGTCTTTACGTAAAACAAAATTTGGCCATCCTATTGGTGTATTATAAGCACAGAACAAGAATGAACTAAGGACTAAGAACAGTTGTTTGGTGCAACTTTTTTCATATGGCAATGAAAAAATAACAAACAGATGATGTACCAATGCTGATAAGTATTACCTGTAAAATAATTTTACTATCTTTAGCATATGCAAATCTGCCATGCATTGGTGTTCCATTGATATCCACCAGGCTACCGTAGACACCATCAAACAGACTCACGTGACCACAGTTCTCAGGAGAACATTCAGGATGGGAACATGCACACCCAGGCAAAGAGTTCTGTAGAAACATAACTTGTTAGAAAATATTTTTTCTGAAGATGAACAAAGGTGACATGAGATATGTCAATGAAGTCCAAGGAAAATATAGACCCACTTATTACACAAATATATATTCATATATATCAATAATTGAAAACAAGAAAAGAGTACCTCTGAATCAATAAGAGATGAATCCATCAAACGCTTTGTGATATAGTGGAAACCTTGCCAAGGCACAGAACTGCCATGTGGCAAAAGTTCTTCAGGCTTCATACCTAAAGAATCTTTTGCATCCGCGTCAATGACACAGACAATTGGAACTTTCTCCCTGCCAAAGCTTATGTCTTCACAAAGAACAACTCTCTCATTTTTAGGCTTCCATCCAAAGTGCTTTGAATCAAGAACATAATGGTATTCTTCCATTCCCCACATTTCATCATCATTAAGAGGATCAACTGAAGGAGGTTCAGGAAAATCAGGAAAATCAACTACCGTGAGTTGCATAGGAAGCAGAGCATTTGAATTATATCTAGACTTGCAACCTTTAGGGCATATGAATTCCTCTTGATGCCAATCAATTTGGATGCCATTGTCACTGCAAAGCTTTGCGGCTTTCACAAATATGTTCTCAGGCAAAGATCTGTATTTAACTTCCAATGCAGCAAGAAGACTTGTCTTACAGCATACAGAGCGGGCAACCGATAAAATATCAATGTTGCTTGGATGGGGTCTTGTCTTTTGAATCTTGGAAAATAAAGTTTGTGCAACATCTGAGCATTGGAAATCCTGTAACTTACCAAGGCTGGATGTTTCAGGTTCAACTACTTGAGATGTTAGGCCAGAGCTCTGAAACTTTTTATCGATTCCAGAGTTACTCCTCTTCTTTAATGTACTTGTCGGCCGTAAACTTTTCTTGAAAGCAGAATAGTAGTGCCGGCCACGGTTAAGCTGATACTTCCCACGGCCCAGTGGAATGTGGCCAACAGCACCTGAGTCCACATGAGCGACTTTATGGTGGCGGCCAAGATCTGGCAGAAGATCAAATTTGAACCCACATAATCTGCAGATGAACTTCTGTGAGCCATCGTCATCCTCAACGTTGTGGCTATCATAAAGGGGCAGACCACTTGTCCCTTCTGTTTGTTGAGCAGATTGACCATTTGGTCGCTGAGGGACATCAAGAAGCCTGATTTGTTGGGCATGGTCGGAAATAATGTGAGGGTATAGCAGATCTGTGGTCAAAAAATTGCTGTTACATAACATACATCGAATGAGAATTGAATACTGGAGGTATTGAGCCCCATGTACATCCTGCACATGCCTTTCAAGGACTTTTTTGTTGGTAAATGATTCCATGCATGCAGCACAAGAATAACCTCTAAACAGCCACCGGGCTTCCTTTTTGTGGGCAGTTGTCCAATGTAATCCAAGAGCTTGATCATCAGAGAACTGGTGAGCACAAATTTTGCACTTCGGACCAGATGAAAGATTAGTTCCCTCTTCCTGCAACACTACAGATCCTTCTTTGTTTTCAGAATATATTTGCTTAGATCTATTTGTATCAAAGCCCCAGATATTTGCTAGTTTCTCTCTCTCAGTAGATATCAACTTTAACAAAAACTCTCCAACATCTGGATTTTTGGACACTTCAGCCAGTATCTGGGGCATATGTTCACTAGCAAGACCGGTGCGTTGATGCGAAAGGTTGTTCCTCAAGAACCAATAAAGAAATTCACATGCCTGGTGTAGACATATCTTATCTTTTCTTGATGTGCAGCCCTTCAGTAGATTGACAAAGACATCTTTAGAAACGAGTCGACTCTTCCCATTCCTGGCACGTTTAAGGAACTTTGGAAGGTGCTTCTCACAATAAAGAGTATGTCGCTTGGCATAATCCTGGCATTCAACAATACTTTCATGAGAGTGAATTCCAATACAAAGAGAAGTATCATCAGTATTTGTCATGGAAGTTGACGCCGCACACACATCAGTTTTCTCCATTGCACCTTTTTCACCAGAGTTCTCTATAGCCACAGTTGTCATCAATTTCACTTGTACAGCAGCCTGGACATTATTGTCTTTTTCCAAGTCTATGCTATACATTGCTTGCGACTTAGAAATTTCTTCCACCCACTTATTCGGAGGTTCTTCGCCCATATGGAGTACATCAGATGGATCCAACAATTTTTCTGGATGCATTGCATCCAAGTTTGTCTGTAGGTGGTGCTTTTTACAAAAAGTAGAACCATGCTGAGCTCGATGCTTGCATTTTCTACCCATATTAGTCATACCACAGCACAATGGAGCTTCAATGGTAAGTGCCTTGTCCTCCCTTGAAGAATGGTCAAGAAAATGCATACTTTGATGCACGCAACAGTAAATATCACCATCATTTGCCCACCTACCACACTGCCTTCCCTTTGCTTCAATGTACGCAGAACACTGCCGAGAACTCTTGAATGAATCTAAATCAAGTCTAGCATTCTGTAAAGCTGCATTGGCACTACTGGATATTGTGTTCTCGTTGGTGCCAGAACTTCCAGGTAATGTGACAGCATTATTTTGATTTGTTGCTCCTAATGCCCCTACATTTTCATGCATGACAGAGTTACTAGGAAGGTTATTTTGGTTTGGGTCTTCGGTTGGAGTCCTGTAGTCAGCTTCACCCGTGTGTGAAATTTGTATCTCCCCTCTTCGGACCTCAAGCTTTGGACGCTTTCTACTACCTTGTTGATCTAAAGCTGGATCATCGTAACAATTGGTTTTCTCGAAGTTGCCAACATTACCAGCAGGATGCAATGAAAAGTACTGTTTCATCAATTCTTGTTTCCATGTCTTCCACTCAGGGACTAATTCAGGCTGCACTGATGCATTCCGCAATTCCTTAAGCTTGTTCCCAAGAATGGACTGTCGAAGTTCCTGTTAAAGAAGAGAAGAAATAGAAAGTTGGCTACACTTTACTCGGAATAAGAAAAATAAGTATATAAATGTAATAGGAGAATAATCAATATTAGACACCAGAACTCTGGAAATAGTGCTATCAAGATTCAGCAGTAAAGAAACATTGAGTAAATCTAGTCGCTTCAATAAAATCAAATTACATAAACCAATTGCATCGTTTACTTAATGACAATGAAGAGTATAATTTAAACAATTTGTCAGTCGAGAAATGGTGATCTACTTGTTACAATCAAGCACGGAAAGATAATTTATACTTGTGATTAAAAAAACTACAATGAGTGACAAACTGTGATGTTTTAAAACAAATAGTTGGCTGAAGAATAAAAACTAACACAAAGAAAACTAAGTTGCCTAGCTCTCCATACTTTCACCTTAAACATAGCACATATATTATATATAAGCACATAGGAGAACATATTAGTTATCTAAGCACTGTTTCAACTGAATGTAGAACAATGCAATGCAAAAACTCTTTTATAGTCTACTGTAAGAAATTCAAATGATTATTAACACAACCATCAATATCAAATTGAATAATGAGGTAAGTAAAGAGAACCTGAATTCTTAACCACCAAGTGGGTATTTCTAAGCACAAAATGAAGTAAAGTCGGAATGTACAAACAAAAAACATAGAGAAACAAGATATTATTATCCAATAAACTATTAGCGATGATTGAAACAGAGGTAACCATCAAGCTAAGTAGATGCAACTGGGCAGGGTAGATCTGCCCCTGCATTTGCCCCGCATGGCCAGAACCTACTTTTCATGGAATCAGATAGGCCTTGTGGGTGGTGACCCATTGATGAGTCATAAACATTGACCAAAGAGGAAAGATCTCTACCAGGAGAAAAGAATTTAACTAAGCAAGAGAAGATTAGGCAAGTAATTGTGGAAAATGCATGAATCAACTAGCTGTCAAATAGAAACTAATCCAAGAAACAAACGCTGGGCAACTCCACATGAAGAGGCATAAAACCGATCCAACGCCGCATCTGTTCTATTCACAAAGAGAATCGTGACTTCTTTGTTCCCCTCACCTATGCAACAGAACTGAAAAAGAAGCCAGGAAACAGATGCAGAGCCGCTTTGGTGGTTTCCACGCACTATGGCTGCAGATAGATCCAGACCACAACGCCAGCAGCGCCCCAAACAAAATTTTCTGCACCTCACCTCTGCTTGTGCTGCTAGCCCCCTACGACCTCGGCACCTTCTCTACGCGCCGCCGTGGCCAGTCTGCCAGATCTGGATGTGCTTGAGAAGAAAGAATGAGAGGCGGCGGCGAGAAAGAGAAGAGAGGGAGGATTTAAGTCTTGTGAAAGGATTGGTCCGCAACAGATGGTGGGTGAGGATAATGGGCCCCACTGGTTCTCCGGGTCGTATTATGTCCCCTTGAAAGCAAAAATAAAGGGGTCAGTCCACGGGCCGCCCACCCATCTTGCGGCCCCCTAAATCTAAGAAACTCTACAATTCATTGCCCACTTTGCTATAAACATAGATAAATTTGCCAATAAAATGGCAGACACAAATGAGGAAAGTTAGTAAAAGAAATGAATCGGAAGCGTCAATTAGGAGGTTATGAAAGGGTAGCAAACCAAAGTTGTTGCAATGAGTGGTTTAGAAATGAGTCTGACACATGGCAGGTGATATTATGACATTCAACATTTTGTAACAATCCACGTACCTACCTAAGAAAGTGTGGTTGTAGTCCCTAAGCTTAGACATGACAATGTTAGACTTCGAGCAGAACACCGCGTAAATCACGACCTTCCAAACAACATAGTGCAGAGGAAGGAGAATAAAAATTGTAGTACCTCACAAAGCATTTCAATAGTCTCAGCATCATGTGCATTCATACACTTTTGGTTCCACATCTCAAAAGAATTTTGTAGCCATTCACAGCTTATGTAGTCAGGAAGAATCATCTGAAATCAAACGATTAAGATGAAACAATGCTGGGAAACATACAAGGAAATAATTGACATGTTAGATAATAAAGAACCGGACATTGTTCAAATATTTGTAAGACCACCAATGACACAGATCTATGGAAACTCAGAAAGCCCTAGTGAAGATCTAGTCCAGCTTGAGATACCACATACTGATCAATAAAATGAGAAGGTATTCTTACATGAGTTGTCATTTTGTATAGCTGGATTAAATAAACATATCATGATAAGTATCATCGAGCGTACATGATATAATTTTGCAAACAAAGACTTTGAAGTGGATGGTGATTTCTTAAAGTGTTAAGAACTGAGCCTTAGGTGTGGGTGTACACCCCCACCACCCAAACTCGAGTCCTTTTTTCCTGTGTGTGTGTGTGTGTGTGTGTGTGTTTTGGGGGGGGGGGGGGGGGGGGGGGGGGGGGGTGATTATTTCTATTTATCAGCAATAACGGCTAGTACCTCCTAGACATTGGTCGAGCCTGCACCCCCCACCCAAAAAAATGTATGGAAAAAAAGAACAAAATTGTCCTAATACAGCTTCATATTCTACCAATCTTTAATCTAAACCTCTAGGCGTTTTTATGGAGTTAAGACTCCCAAGGATAAATTATGATAAGTACAAGATGTAAGGAAGATATCAATGTTTTTCTCCCTTTTTCGTTTTTTATCTGCAAATTGCCATAGCTAATGGATACTACTAGTACTAAATTAGTTTTTTTTTTTGTTAATTAGTATCTTGTTGGGTCTCATGTCTAGTCTACCTAGCTTGCTAAGGCATTGTTGTAACTGGTGTCATGGGGTTTGGCATCAGGCATCCCCTATAGCAAAAATGTAGAGCCACTGAGCCAACATGTGAAGGGCGGGCCTGGTGCAAGCGGTAGAGTCTTACCGCCCGTGACCGGAAGGTCCCAGGTTCGAGTCGCGGTCTCCTCGCATTGCACAGGCGAGGGTAAGGCTTGCCACTTACACCCTTCCTCAGACCCCGCACAGAGCGGGAGCTCTCTGCATTGGGTACGCCCACTGAGCCAACATGTTGCAATGTTTCAAAAGAAACATCAAAAAATTATGCATGTGGTAAACACAAAGTTAAATAGACTTGCAAAAGTTCGACCCTAAATTCATCTTTGATGTTGAGATTCAAAAAATACAAGTGTCACGGCCAGCACATGATGAACAGTGCTAGATTGACCGCTTGTCTATTTTGATTCTTGACATTTATGACGAATTTGGAAGTGAATCAGCAGCCTTACTTAACTTTATATTTACTACATAAACAACTTTTTGATGAACTTTTGAAAAACCGCAACATGATAAATTCACTATTGATGACAATGCTAATTATTATTTGCAGGCTCTATTTCATGCTAGGATGATCGTCTTAACAGAAGTCTGTGACACATCCTAGATAAAATGTGCAGAACAATGACTATGGTACATCCAGCAACAGATAAAGGAAAAATGATGTATAGTAAAACTATGGACATAAATAGACTACATAATTTACTGCCATTGAAGATAGAGAACATGAAGGCATGTAAAGGTCACAAAGAGATAGACCACAGTCAGATAGTCACATGGAAAGTATTTCCATAAAATGGAAAAAAGACGTAAAAAAACATCAACGGTAAGCACTGCAAAGTAGCAAAACGGACATTCTACTTGCTTAAGAAAAGTTGACACGACGCGACGCTCCACGAAATATCCACATGAAACAAGGTTCTCGGATTTACATTTTGAAATTTGAGGAGCATCTTCCCAAGATCAGTGTAATCTCTACAGCAAGACGCTTCCAGGGCAAATTCTTTCCATGTTGTAGCCTTCCGAGCATTATCAACTACAGCCTAATAAACATATAAATTGTGTCAACAACTGAAGCCAAAGGCGTAAGAAAACTTGTAATAACATAACCAACCTCAATATGAAGCTCATCAATTAAATTTATCACAAAAACGGCAAGATTCTGCATGTTGAACCGTCGAGGAATGTTCAAATCCTTCACCAGCTTTCTCCATTTACGATGAGTTCCATTCACAAGTGGCAAAGGACATTCCTCTATTGGAAGAACAAGTAGCATGTCTACCCAAGAATAAGTTTTTGTTCGTGGGAAGAAAACGACAATATAGGTCTTCCTGTCATGTGTTGGTTTTGCCCTTAGAGTAGGTAAAGGACAATCTACTCTACAGCATCGAATCCCAGTTTGCCATTTTCCTCTCCACTGTTTTCACATGAAAAGGATAAAGCATGTTCACAGAGGGGGTATTAGAAAAAAACAAAAACTTCTCTATAAAAAGAAGGTAGATGAACTATAATAGGAGTACTAGTGATCTTGTAGGTAGCTCAGTGAACAAAATTTCTCCTTTTCATTTTTTGCAATAGTAAATTATGCTAGAATCACCAATGTACCAAATATATTATCTTCATTATGCACAAAAGGAGAACATATTATCGTGGTACCTAAAGCTCAGTGTACAGAAAATAGTTATTTGGGTCCCAAGATACCCCTTCTTTGCTTAAATACACAATATTTAGCTGAATAAACAGAAGAAAGCAAGGGTACCACTTTTAGGGGGAAATCCAGCATAATTTACACCACAAAATTCCATCTGAGTCATGAAACAAAAATGTTTAATAGAACATGGGAAGGTATTCATTCTGAGACCGTATATGAAAAGAAATCCCATCTAATCATTTTAGTTAAGGCTTCGACCTTCGATCTCAAGTTACCTTTTTTTAGGATTAGGACTAATAAAGAAGACAAGACTTTACATGGACAACTCAAGCATACCATTGTTTAACTGGAATAAAGCTGCAACTAAGACTACAATTAGAAAATCATAACAGAGCTATGAGTTGCCCCCCCCCCCCCCCCCCCCCCAAGTAATACATGGTGTATCTATTAAATGCACAGTTTCTGGAACCTGAAACATGACATGTACTTCCTCATGTAACCCCAAAACGAATTTAAATAAAGAAAAGTGTACCTTCACCCAAAGTGCTACAGCGTGATCCTCATCTCCAGCATTCCCCATATTGAACTCCTCCCCTTTATAATTGGTATCACCATTACAACTATTGTTATCAACATTATGGCCCATATCATTTAAAGGGGAAACAGGCTTCTTCTTCTCTTCTTGTGGAGAAGATTTATTACGTACTAAATCAATACGGCAGGCTATTTCTGATAGATCTTGGAGCGTGCACTGCAATTCTTTCTGCCGTGCATGGCATCCTACCAAGTCAGTTCCGACTTCCTTACTTACAGCATCTACATTTCCATCCACTTTGACATGATCCTCTGCTATTTTCTCCTCTTCAGAAGGTGTGGCATCTCCATTGATTCTGCATGAACTTGGTAATGACACTGTATTGGGAGAAGGATGTATCTCTTCCTGAGGATGATGCATATCCTTCTTACCAAAATTCTGTTTATTAAAGTTGTCATCAGTTTGCAAGCCATTATTATTTCCAGCACTTGAATTCAACTGAAGTTTTACATCAGAGCAAGAACTGTCGCTATTCTTCTTTCTTAGTTCTGTCCCCTGAGGTAAATCACCCAAGTTAAGAGGTGAATTTTCGGAAGCAGCATCTAATACCTCATCTATGCCTGTTTGACAAGCATCGCTAACCTCGACAGGGTTACATACTATTGAATCATCTTTTGGGTGGACATCAGAGCCTGCCCACCCATAATCATCATGTGAGATGGTCAACTTCCTATCATAGGCGATTGATGATGTTTTATCCACATCATTTTTCAACTTGCAATCCACTTGCATAACAGGAGGATCCATCAGCATTGCTTTGCCAGGATCTGGTCTACCAATCCACTATTATGAGGAAAAAAGCAAGACTTCCAAAAGCAGCGCAGGAATTATCCTCTACTAGCATGAAGCCCATAAAGACTGTAGACTTAGTTCTACATAGAAAAAATAGAAAACTGTTGTTTAGAGTATATGCAGCGCTTCGGAAGAAAACATATTATGGAGGAAAAAGAAAAAAATAAAAACCTCACGAAAATCTAACAGAGTTGCATTTGAAACAGAAAATAATATATTATACTTACGATGATTTTTCTATTTAACAAACATGTGAAGTGACAGCACTACCGATGCAAAAAAAAGGCAGTATTATTTTGTTCTTTTTTTCTCATAATACACAGGAGAGTATTATCTTCTTCTCCCATGCTATTTAAAAAAAAAATACATGAAAACATGGTGTTCTAGAAAGTGCTACGCTAGGCAAACAGCAGTTGCTACCTAGGTGATTAGGCAAGCCAAATATTCACCAAGGCTGGTTACGAGGAAGCTAGGCGAAAGAGGTGGGGCCTAGCGCCCAGGCAGCTACGCAGCCGACTTTTGAAGCATGATGTAGAGTGAAAGGTTTGGTTCAAGCGTAAAAAGGAAACAGAGAAAGTAGTGTATTCAACAGTTGGCATCACAAAATAAATAGCTGGTCATATGTGACAGCACTGTCACGCAAATACACAGACTAGTAACGAACTCCCAGCAGGAGCATAGATATACTGGATTCATTTGAATCTGACACAAGTAAATTAACGAACATGCCACATTTTGACTTGTAGTACCATGCAATTAAAGTCCATTTGAATTACATGCATGAAATCACAGTGCGGCTCTCTCTCTTTTTTTTCCTGGTCTAGCTACAGCAAAATTTCAAGAGGGCATGGTATACGGTAAGCATGCAAAACTGCACAAAATGTAGTGGCATTTTCGTACGGGTAACAGGGCCATTAAATACATGTGCCATAAAACCCTAACGGCATGTTTCAATGTGCAGTAAAATTGTGTCAGTCCCCGTAGATGTTCGTTCGACGCGCCCATGGATTAGGATCCATGAGGCGATTTTGGTTATGGATTGGGACCCTAGATTCGGCAGAATGCTCAACGGTCTAAATCCCAAAGGAGCCGAGCATGACCATGACCGATCCTTACGGAGACGGAGAAGAAACGGAAAAATACCCTCCGTGACGATGCACCGCGAAGGAGGCGGCGCCAGCTCCCGCAGCAGGCCGCGTTCCCCCGGCTGCGGCGAGTGCAGCAGGATTCGGCGGTGGCGACAGCAGGGCCCCGAGGATTCGGCGGAGGAGCAGGTAGCCGAGACTCAGAGGACCGGACGAGAGACGCCAGCGGTGGCTCGTGACGGCCACGCGAGGCTGGGAACCGCGGCGGCCGGCGGGAGGCGGGAGGCGGTGGTGGCGACGAAGGGTTTGCGACGTGCACGTGCTGGGGAGGGCGAGGGGAGATGGGGGAGGTGGGCAGCGTCCGCGATTCGCCCCGGTGTGAAGGAAAACAGAGAAGGGGAAAAAATTAGAAAACTCGCCAACTGATTTCACCTCGTCGGGATTAACCGCTTGGGCCGATATGGGCCTACAAAACGGCTATCCGGCCCGGTCTAGCAAAGAGGCCCCGCAGAAATCCAACAATTATATGCAACGAAGCCCAAATTAGAATGGCCGACGGCGCGGCCCATACAAATCTTTCTGCGTGGTCCACCCGCGCGGTACCTGACTTCGGCATATCGCAGCCCGGCACTCGGCGCCCCTCCGCCGCGGCGGGCTTCTTTCGGTCTTTCCTTTCCCACTGTACGGCGTACGCACGCGCACGACCATCGGGCCATGTGCCCCAGTTTCCCGTGCGCCGGCCGGTTCCACTTCCACGGGCACGAGTCCTGTACGTCCACAGGCCTGCCCCGGACAGACTAGCGCAGCGAACCCCGCGCCGAGGACTAGCGCATCATTTCCGCATATTTATTCGGGTAAAATACATTTTTAAATCTTCGACTCGCATTGAAGTTCGATTTTCAACCTTCAACTATAAAATTGGGTAACATACACCTTCTAACTGTTAAAACCAGACAAATTTGACCATCGACCGATTTCAAAAACAGTTTTCTATTTCTTCTTCTAATAATAATAATAATCTGGGTCGATCCGTACAAGTTCGTAATTATTTTATTTTAAATTATAAAAATATAAAACTAGTTCATATTTTCTTCTAATAATGTTATATATAAGTTGATGCTATATTTAAAATTGAGGTAAATGCATCGTAGGCCTTTGAACTTGTCTTGGGATGCCACTTAGGTCTACAAACTCTTAAATCGTACTTCTGGCACCCTAATATTGTTTAAATATGCCACTAAGGTCCATAACTCATCGGAACAAGGTTTTGGCCGACGTGGCGTGGACAGCATGGCGCAAGCGCACGTGAGCCACGCGTGAGCCTGGTTTGGGGCCTGCAAATAAGCAAAGGGCCCCGGTTCTTTTCTTATCCTCTTCCCAGTACTTCACCTCTTCGAGTCCGCCGTCACGGTCACACGAACTCACGGGGAGCGCGTGGGGCGGCTAGTAGTGGAGGCAATCGCCGGCGAGTTAGGAGGCCAACACGACGGAGGAGTGACGCCGAAGCCCGGTGGTGTGCGGATTTCCACGGTAGTCGCGGTGAATCTACACGATGGTGGCGGTGTTGTGGCCGAAAGGGCAAGGACGACCTGTGTATGGTGACTGAATCCCCTTGAGCTCATTTCGTTGTAATCTTAGTCTTCGCATTGAATGAGTTAGATGATGCTGTGAATCGGAATGGCAAATATTTATCATCTTTTATGATTTTGGTTCGTCTAGGGTTTGGGATTGACCTAATTTGTTAGCAACCTTTCCAATTTTAGGAGCTCATAGTGGTGAGTTCACGGTTGAGATGCATCATGGAGGTTTTTTTACTGGAACAGGAGTTAATCGGGCCTATGTTGGTGGGCAAGTTCACTGCTTTGATCATTGTGAGGTAGGCACTTGGTCTACAGTGTGGTTTAATGAGTTGTTGTTCATGCTTCACTACCCGAAGAACCCAAATTCAAAGATGTACTGGCTTTTACCTAGGAAAGACATTTTAGATGGCATTAGGTTGATTTTTAGTGGCTCAGATACCTTGGTGATGGCCTCTCTGGTAGGTAGAGTGAGGACATTTGTTCTGCATGCTGATTATGATGACTCTCTAGCTGGTTTGGATTGGGATGACATTGTGGCAAACCCAATAAGTTCACTGCCCAAGGTTATGAGCCTCTATAGAGTGGGAGTGCAGAACAGGAACATGAACAATATTCCTGATGATGTGGGTGCAACTTATGAAGATGATGTGTAGTATAGTTCTAGTGAAGATGACTTGGATTTTGAAGATAGTGATTATGATCTGGCTAATGAAGATGATGATCTATTCATGGATAATGTTGATGACCAAGTGGTTGATCAAGGAGTTGCCAATGGAAAGAAGGTACCCAAGGGAAAGAGAGCTTAAGTTATGGTGGGCAGAGGTGATGAGGATTTCTCAACTGATGATGAAGAGTTAATGGTTCCAAACTCTGATGATGAAAATAATGTCACACTCAATTTTAAGTCATTCAAGCATGAAGACTTGGTTAATCTAGTGTTCAAAGTAGGAATGATCTTTGAGTCTGTAGAGTTACTAAGGAAGACTATTACAGAATATATTATGAAGCACAGGGTGGATATTAAGATGCCAAGGAATGAGAAGAAGAGGTTGTGAGCCATATATGAGAAAGGATGTCTTTAGAATTTGTATGCTTTAGATGATAGGAGGGCTCATGGAATGATGATAAAGATTTTTTGTGGTGAGCACAACTGCCACAAGAAATGGGTATTAAAGAGGTGCACATCTAATTGGCTTGCTGATAAGTACTTGGAATCTTTTAGAGCTGATAAGAAGATAACACTAGGGAATTTTGCTATAATAGTGCAAAAAATGAAATCTGACACCAGCTAGGACAAAGCTTGCGAGAGCTAGAAGAATAGCAATGAAAAGGGTAATGGGTGATGAAGCAGAGCAATATAAGCTGTTGTGGGACTATACTCAAGAGCTAAGAAGGACCAATCCAGACAGCACATTGTATCTAAACCTTAATGGTAATCTTTTTACCTCATTTTATATGTCACTTGATGCTTGCAAGAGGGGCTTCCTTGAGGGTTGCAGACCTTTAATATGTTTGGATGGATGTCACTTGAAAACTAAATATGGGGGGATAATGTTGACAACTGTAGGTATTGATCCTAATGATTGTATTTATCCAATAGCTCTAGCAATTGTTGAAGTTGAGTCACTAGCAACTTGGAAATGGTTCTTAGAAACTTTAAAGGCAGACCTTGGCATTGAAAACACATATCCATGGACACTTATGACAGATAAACAAAAGGTGAGAACTTGATGATTCATTGTTGTTATAGTAAATCTTATTGTTATTTACCTGATGTTCTAGACCTAATTCATTTTCACTGTGTGCAGAGCCTCATTCCAGCATGCAGCAAAGTTTCCCCTAAAGCTGAGCATAGATTCTGTGTTAGACATTGTTCAACACCTTCTAGCAGCACTTCAAAGGTGAGAACCTAGAGATATAACTTTGGAAATGTGCTAGGTCAACCAGTATGGATCAATGGAATAGAAACATGGAAAAAATGAGGGCACTAAACCAGAAGGCATATGAGTGGCTAGAAAGAATGGCTCCAAACACTTGGGTGAGGGCATTTTTTAGCACTTACAGCAAGTGTGACATACTTTTGAACAATAGCTGTGAGGTTTTCAACAACTATATCTTAGATGCTAGAGAAATGCCAATTCTCAGTATGTTGGAGCACATCAAGAGCCAACTGATGAGTAGGTACTACAACAAGGAGAAAGAGGTTGGACAAGTGTGGCAGGGACCAATCTGCCCGAAGATTAGGAACAAAGTTTAGAAGAATTTAGAGTTTGATAACACTTATTTTGCAGCACCTTCCGGACATGGTATATTTTAGGTGTGGGATAGGGGGTATTAGTTAGTAGTTAACATTGGGTTGAAATAATGTGTCGGGTTCATAAACCTGGGGTCCCTCGGGGATCGGCTTCCATGCCAAGGCTTGGCCCAAGAGTCTAAATACAACAAGCTGGAAGGACGGCCCAGTCGCCGACCAAAAGGTCTGGACCAAAAGGAGCGGTGCCCGCTCGTTGACCCCTTGCCCACCACTCCAATCAGAGCACTCGCTTCGGCCTCTGGATGCCCTCTCCGATCAGAAGGCCTGGCCCAAAGCGCTACTTCCGACTCTAACACCGCGTCCCTCCAACCGGGGCTTGTAGGAACCTTGCTCACCGCTCTTCTTCGACCGACGCACTCAGCCATCCGACCGAGGACGCCTGCTTGGTAGGAACTAGAAGACGTGCGGAGAAAGGCAAGGCAAGGCTCACAAGTCAAAACCACTGTACCAGGGACCATACCCTGTACAAAAACAGTACTCTGCAGCCACCTGACATAAACAGTATTGTAGGCACTGACATCTCCCTCTATAGTATTGTAGGGGCCACTAAAACTCCCATACGGTAAGACCCTCTACGTGCCTCTAGGCATCGATAGACCGGTATGGGCGCCAGGATTTACCATACCGGGTGAACATAGCGAGACTCCTCACATGCCTCTAGTCATCAAATAGTATTTATAGGTACCGACGTCCACCATCCCTAAAAAAGGTAGCATGACCTCACGTGTGCATCTGACATTCTACAGTGACAACAATAGTGTTGTAGGCACCTACCACTATCTTGTACCCACCGATGTGGGCAATAAGGCTCGATAGCATACGTACTCTCACCCTCTCACTTGTAAAGCCATCCCCTTCATCTATAAAAGGGGGTGCGCTTCCTCCAACAAAAAAGACCGATTTCAGTTGATCAGAGTTCCTTAGATCAATAGCTCTCAACCATAGAATCATCAGGTTCGGACCTCAAGCACCCGCATGAACACTTAGCTTATAGCGAAGTTCCTGTCACTCTCGGCCCTTCTGACCAGAGCCGACCGGACCTCTTGTACATCCCACCTTTCTCCATCTCGTTTGTAACCCCACTGCAAACTTCGAGCACCCGAGCTTAGGAATAAAGTCACCGACCGACCCCGACTGGACATAGGGCACGTTGCCTAAACCAGTATAAATCCTATGTCATTGAGTGCTAGGCCACCTCCGATCACAACGTACAGTAAAACTACAAATATTTACTAGTTGGTCACTTTCTGCACCGACAGTTGGCGCTGTCCGTGGAGAGGACGCTATACGTTCAACACTTTTTGGTCATCGGATGGCCCACTTTTCCACCACCCTCGCCGTGGCAGGCTCGGGCGATACGATTTGCTTCGGCTCATTGGAGTTTCCCGCACTCTCGCCCACTGGAATGCGGGTTTCACCCATCTTCGAGCCATCCCAGGCCTTCCTCTTCAGAAGCCTAAACTTCATCGCTGACCGGCTCGGTGTGCTACACCTCCATGAGAAGGCTCGTGACCCGGCACCCATCGGAGGGACGTCCTCCATCGACTCTGGGACGTGCGACTTCGACGATGTGGCATCTGCGCTTCTTTTCAAGCAAACTCTCTGCTCAAACCCTGCTGTGAGTAATATACACACTGTTATTTACTTACTATTCTTTATCTTCCGTCGATTACCCGACGGAACCCCGTTGTCCCCAACGCAACTGTCGTACGATCAGTTCCCCTACGGCCTCATGTCTTCCATGGATGCATATGCCCGGGGACTCTAAAAGATGCTGGCGCCGCACCCTCTCATGTCTGAGTTCATGGGGATGGCGAGCTATGCTCCTACCTATTTCCTCAACATCATGGATGACGACGTCGGGAGTGATGGCTCCAGCATTGGTGATGTGGCGCCTAGACACCGTCCATCCTGAGAGTACACTATGGCGGATGCTTTGGAATAGCCGCTAGGGGTAACGGAGTCCTTCTGGACCCACGCCCCTCTAGGCCCTCACGTGGAGACCCCCGAGCTCACACTTGAGCATGGGGATGAACTGCGACAACGGCGGCTGCATCAGCCACCAACTGCGCCAGCACGCCCCACACTGCACCCCGCGCGCATAGACCGGTGAGCGGCGCCTGGGGGCGCACCCATCAGGTCCAGCACAACACCATGGATAGGGGGAATGATCCCCCACACTTTGCTCAGGCGAACCAGAACATCGCTGTCGCGGTAATGCTTCTATGTGGCCTATCCGAGCCGAACAACCCTCATGAGCAGGCGATCCATCGGAACCTCTAGGCACTAGTGGAGACCGCTGCCATTAAACAAGCGGAGTGCTCCATATCGCGACACCGACTCACATCCTCGCTCTCCGCCAGGGGAACGAGGACGCGATAGATGGGTCGCTCCACCCGATCACCGCTACAATCGCCAAGTGCGACATAGGAGGCCGCACTGGCACCTCGTCTTGACCCAGCAATGCTCCGCGCCGACCGCCTATCTACGCGCAGCTCGAGCCAAACCAAGACACGCGTAGCGTCTACCGGAGTCCTAGCCCTGATAGCCTGGGACCATGGACCTTTGTCCAACACCTCCACCAAGCGTCGTTCCCACCACGCTTCAACGGAGGCTGCGGCAAAGGTAAGGCCAAGCGCTAGGATTAAGACGAGGGCCCCTCCATGTAGAGGGGAAAAAGAATAGAAAGGATCACCGCCGATCGGCCAACTCTACGTTGGTCGCCGTGGCGGATCACGTGGGCACTCAGCCCCAGCAAGACCCTCTAGACCACTTTCATGAGCTCATGGAGAGCCCGTGCACCAACCATGACTATCCCATCAATCATCTCTACAAGGACTGCTAGCTCCTCAAGCGCCTGCTGAGGTAGACTGGCATGCCAAGGAAAGAAAAAGGCAAAGTGGCAGCAACCGAAGAAGGGGGGGCAATGGGCAAGGATCCAGACGAGTGAAGGATGAAGTGATCCAACTGGACACCTACCAACTGAAGGACAACAACAACGACACTCTCTCCGAGCACCTTGGAACAACTATGTCATTTTTTCCTTTCCTAAGTTTCAGTCTTACCTTTGTTTACTTAGCGAACGCTCCTATAAAAGCACCCCAACCCAAACACTTTTCGACTCGAGGCACTTGGGGGCTCCACTAGGGGGCTCTACTACCCCTTTGTTTTGTTTTTACTTTGAGTACTCTTTTACTTTCATATGGAGAAACTCCTTCCTACCCAAACAAAAGGGCAGTTCGTTCCTTTGATTTACCTTACGTAGCTTTGTTTTAAAACATTTCGACTGATCGCACCCCGCCTTTTCCTATGGTTGCGAGCGATCGAGCCTCTTAGGCCATGCCCCAGGCTCACAAGGTTGCAGCCTATGGGACAAATGGGCAGGTATGAGAAAGAATGAAATAAAAAACAAAATTATGCTAAGGGAAAACTAAGGAACGAAAGGGAACAAGCTCCCCCGAACGGAGCAACTCCATCACAAAAACAAAAACTGATTGCAGTCATTAAAACACACATGAACATTTTACACAGGGGCTCCCCCATGAACTTAAACTTTTTATGTTTATGAACTACTTATATTCTGCAAGCTATTAAACCAGCCCGATGGCATCTGCTGACGGCACGACCGACGACTAAAGGACGACAACGACGCCCATCTTTCCAAACTACTGGAACAACTATGTCGTTTTTTCTAAAGCTTCAATCCTACCATTATTTACTTAGAATATGCTCCTACAAAAGCACCCCGACCCGAACACTTTTCGGCCCGGTGCGCTCGGGGGCTCCACTAGGGTACACTACTATCATTATGCTTAATGACTACCTCCTGGTTTTGTTTACATATGATGGAATTCCTTCCTACCCAACCAACGAGATAGTTCGTTCCTTAGTTTTGCTTTAAAAACATTCCAACCAATCGCACCATGCCTTTTCCTATGGTTACGAGCAGTCGAGCCTCATGGGCCATGCCCCGGGCTCCCAAGGTCACGACTTACGGGACAAACGGGTAGGTACGAGAAAGAAAGAATAAAAACAAAATTATGCTAAGGGAAAACTAAGGAACAAAAGGGAATAAGCTCCCCTGAACGGAGCAATTCCATCATAGAAAACAAAACCAACGGTAGTCATTAAGCACACAGTAATATTTACATGGGGCTCCCCCACAAACTTAAACTTCTATCTTCACTAAACTACTTATCTTTTGCAAGCTATTGGACCGGCCTGGTGGCATCCGCTGTCGCAGCGACCGACGGGGGCGTGGGCCGCTCACTCCCCGGTGGCACAACATTTGGCTCGGTCGAGGCCGAGGCAACATCCCCCCCTGAACTAGGCTCCGTGCTATCCGTAGGCTCGAAAGAGTCCACCCCACGCATGCTTTGGGCCATGTCTTCACGGCGAATATCCATCACCCACTAGGCAGAGACTTGCTTCGATACCGACCGCACGTGTGGCAGCAAGCTCTCCCCGATCGACTGGATGTCCTCCATGCTTAGGCCTTCAGCATACCCATTGTAGATAGTGGCAAAGTCTAGATTCAGGTGGTGCGTCGCCACCGAGGTCAGCACCCTCGATGCCCCGTAAAATAGCCCGCTCCTAACATGGTCCTTGACCGCGTCTAGGACCTCTGCCAGCTAGACTGCGGGCGTGCTAGTACTTGGCATCGACCCGAAGACTTCCAAGACGATGAGCTGGGCAACGCTGCGGATCTGGTCAAGGTCCCCCTCGAGAGCACGCCGCTCTTCACGGGCTTTGGCCAGCTCCTCCAGATTCCAGCCGATAGTCACCTTGGTCATCTCTAGGTCCTGCTCCAGCATCTTCACCATTTCATCCAGCACTAGAAGAAGGACGACAAGCTCAGAAATAGGCTGAGAAAACCAACACAACGACAAACAAAAAAAAGAGGTACATACCAACACGGGAGTTCTCAAGGGCGGAGAATTCCTCCGCCTGTTGAGCCACCCATGCGCACAGCCGAGTGTTCGCCTCCTCCGTCTCCATCACCCGGCTTCGAAGCGCGAGCACCTCCTAGTCCACCTCTGACCGAGCCCTCTGCTCTGCCTCTAGGGCCTTCCTTGCCGACTCTAGGGCGACCCGCTCCGATGCCAAAGCACTCTGCTCCGGCTCAAGGGCCGCCAAGGCCTCTTGAAGTGCCGCCTCGGTGCTCGCCAGGTATGCCCACAACCCCACCTTAGTCTCCACCTTGTGGCCTTTCGTCGCCTCAAGCCCTCGCTCGGTGGCAGTCGCCCGCTCCGCTACACGCTGCCCCTCCACCCGTGCTGTGGCCGCCTCAGTCACCTGGTCCTAGGACTCACGGTGAGCAGACTCTACCCGACGCTTGAGCTCAGCCATCCAGGCGTATTCCGCCTGGAGGAAGTAAGACTTGCGGGACGACATCTTCCTTATATCCTATGAAAAACAAGCATGCTAAAAACAACCGATGAAAGATTCAAATGGCAAGGACAAGTACCAGAAACTCACCTTCGTGGCGAGTTGCAGGTCACCCTCAACCAACTACCGAGCGAACTGAGCCTGCTTCCGGGTGCTTTCAAGCTTCGCGGATAGCTTGGTGAGCTCGAACACCACGGCATGCCCTTACCCCCTAAAAATGTCCCAAAGCTAACGCTCCCAGGAATCCTAGAGGATGAACCGCACCTTCGATGGGTCCTCAGGGTAGGGCCACTCTTGGTCACCCTTCGGCGAATCGCCAGAGGGCCTAGCTTCCAACTGGACCACCGCCTGCTCCCGCGGCGACACCACCAGCCCTCGCGGTGACACCGCCAGCTCCTGCGGCGACACCGATGGCTCTACCGTGACATCCACCTCATTGTTAGATGGGATGTCCACCACCTCATTCATGTGGAACACCGCTAGGCATCCCAACTCCATCCCGGTCGCACTTCCCTCCGGTGCCTTCGGCTTCGACGACAAGGATAAGCTGTGCAGCCCTCCACCTAGCGAGATAGGGAGCTCGCCCTTCCTCGTCTCTTCCACCATGACCGGTGGAGGAGGGGCCATGAGAGTTACCTCCGACGCAACCCCTCCCATCGGCATCGGGATCATCGCCAACACCGACGCTGTCGTTGTCGCCTTATCAATAGCTGACCCAGGAGGCACCACCCCCGGGGGGAAGGCTTTGTCGCCGCCACCCTGCTACCCCCTTCGCTCACCGCGACATGTTGTAGGGTGGGCCTCCAAATCTCCTACATGGGGGTTAGAGCAACGCTCAACCTCGGCAACCCCCGCCCGCTAACAGAAAGTGCGAGTAAGTCACCCTCTAAAAAAGCTCAACCAACAGAATATCAAAAAACAACAGAAAGAAAAAACATACCGGGAGGTGAGCGGCATGACTTTGAAAGCAGAGCCCGATGTCGATGGGCTCGCAGCATGAGGACCACTCTCAGGCAGTGACCCATGTCCCCTCACTTCAAACGAAGGCAGAGTCATCTCGACCAGCTCCTGCCCGGCCTGCGGGTCACTACGACTTCTGGCTCGAGACTCCTCGATCGGAGCAGTGGGCGAAGCATCCTCCAATTGCAAGTCACGCATTGTCCAGACGCTAGTTTGCTCCTCAAACCGCCCGGATTGCTTGACCGCACCCACAGTAGGCAGGGCCTCCTCCGACTATGAGCCAGGCATTGGCATTGGTCCCATTGGTGCACAAATGTCAGTTCACTCCTCAGACCGCCCGGCTCGCTCAGCCATGTCCGCCACAGGCGACGATGGAACCGGCGACGCCACCAAGGGGTGCCGTGACCACGTCTGCTTCGCCACTCATTCACTGATGATATCCGCACTTGCTGCATGCTTCCTCGATGCAGGAACCTCCACATGCCGCGTGGCCTCCTGCTCCTCACCAATGGACGTCACCGTAGGTTCACGACGCTCTGCCGAGGTCACAGCAACCCCCTGTCTCTCCTCCTCATCGGAGAAGACCATGTCATCCAAGTCCGTAGGATCATCTGATGCGAGTTCTAACTCAACATCGCTCCTATGTTCCCTAGCCCTCACGCGCCGGGCGACCTCCTTCTTCTTCTCCTGCTTCTGCTGAACCTCCCTGGTTCTCTTCTTCTTCTGGGCGTCCGCTGCCTCCTTCTAGGTGGCCAATCGGGCCCTGCCCTCTGGTCTCTTAGGAAGGTGCAACCAAGACTTATACCTTTCAAGCCTCTATGGAATGGATGGCCTAGGATCAAGAAATAAGAAAAGCAGAGGAAGAAAGACGAACAAAATAAGGCATCATACCAGGTTGGACACGATCGAGGCATTAAACGGTATGGGTTTCCCCACAACCGTATCCTTGGGCCTCAGCTGTAGCACCTGGCCAAGGTGACTCCAAACCTCGTTGTCTAGCAGGTCCTCCGACGACGCATGGTCCAAGTCCAACCGGCCACCGTACCTCCACATCAGCCGCATCCTCTCTGCCAATGGCGGAACCCAGCGGCGGAAGAGGGTGTAGAACACCTACACCCCGTCAAGGCCGAGCCTTACAAGCTTCTACAGCTCCTCCTCGATTACCTCCACCTTGTGCCTCTCTGTGCGAGCGCAACCTCATGACCAACTTTTCTACTTCATTGGCCTCCCATCGGTAAACGTCGGAAACGGTGCCTCCGCCGGATTCTGGATGTAAAACCACTCCCCATGCCATCCCTAGTTGGAGTCACATGGGGTGTATGCGGGATACAAACCTCCCATGCTTAGCTTCCTCTGTAGGGCAAACCCCCCACCGATGCGGTCTCGGCTGAATTCCCTGCCGTCATAGCTCTCCTTGAGAAGAAAAGCCGGAAGAGATCCACGTGTGGCTCCATCCCAAGGAAAGCCTCGCAGACGATGATGAAACTAGCAATGTGCAGCACCCCCATTGGATTGAGGTGCTATAGCTCCAGACCCCACTCGTTGAGGAGCCCGTATAGGAACCAGTGCGCGGGGTATCCTAATCCGCACTCATGAAAGGTAAGGAAAGAAACCACCTCATCGGGACCCTCCAGTGCGCCACCTCCTACGGCAGCAGAAACCCCTTCATGACGAAAGCCTCCAGCACTGACGTCCTCATGGTGGACGACCTCCAGTCCAACATTTCGGTGAGTTACTCTCTTCTCCCTCGCTCTCTCCCCTTTCTTCCCTAGAAACCTCCACGGCTCTCAGGAATGCTCATGGCAAAAAAGGAAGAGAGAAGGCGGCGATAGATGAAGAATAGGCAAAAGAACGGAACAAAAAAAACCCTCTCCCTTCTTCTACTTAAGGAAAAGGGAACAACGATTAGGGAAGGACGCATCGATCGGGGAAGCCGGAACGATGGAGCGATAATTTCTCTCTTTTCCATTTAATGCAGATAAGACGTGCCCTAACCGATGAGACATGCTCTGCCTGACAAAACGGCTCCTGATCAGAAGGGATGTGGCCTGGCCATGGCCCACCACTACCACATGATCAACCAATACCACATGATGGGCATAGGAACTGAAGCACCACTGCACGTGGGTGGCTCCCCACTTCCCTAGGACAGACCTGGGGAGACCAAAAATGAAATCTCCGTCGAGAAACCATCTGACCCCCCTGAGTCGATCGAATCACTCAGGATAGACACCAAGAGACAGGTAAGGAAGCAAAGGGGTGCCCTACATAGGCCATGCTGACTCCATCACGAATGATGAGCATAGGTCCTGGTCAGACATTTTCGACTGAAGCTCCCTGAACCCCATCACTCAGGTCATCAAGGTGCGCATGTGTTCATTAAATACAAAAACTATTCACACAAGGGCTCACCCACGATTGACGAGCGTAGGTCCCGGTCGGACATTTCTGACTGAAGCTCTCCGAACCCCATCACTTAAGCCATCAGGTGAGCAATATCGAACCCCTCTATTTCCTTATAAATCATTTCATACATCCATACGCGCATCTCATTCCATACGCCCGTGCCTCCCGGACGATTCAAGCCCTAAACCGCCCGTGGGCTCGGGAACTAAGCATCGCACATGCAGCAAAATGCATCAGAACGCTCCGTGTTGTGTCATGAAGTGGCGGTTGCCTCATTTGACACGAGTAACCAACAGAGTCAGGGGAGAAAACCGTAGATGAGCACCGTGCGGCCCTCGCTCGGTCCGGTAGACCGGGTTATCTCAACCTTCTTGTTCGATCCTAAACCTCTCACCAGGCCCATAGAATCTCCATCGAGGGGAGGCCATTAGGCCACCCGGGTCGATCTTTAGAATGACCTAGGCATCTGCCGAGTTGTAGGTAAATGAGTAGTGCAATGTCACAAGAGGGCTATGCCGACCCCATCGTGAACAACGGACCTGGATTCCACTCAATCACACCCATTAGCGAACTCACCGAGCTAGTCTTTGAGCCCGAGCGATCGAGACAAGCGACGAAACTCAGCCACTTTGATTGTGAGGAACCGGATGGGCTAATGCACACAACTCACATCGACACCCACGAAGGCCCAATAGGGCTTAGGGGCTCAAGACAAACGCCAAGGAAGCGACCTCGAATTCGCTAGATCCATGACTCCGACTCGCCCGGTCCCACGGCACGCACCGACACTAGGATCCACGAGCACCACCTCGTTCGATCTTTAACTAACTAACTAACTAACTACGCTTAGTCTGCGCTCCAAAAATCCAGGGACCACGACTTTGAACTCGCGTAACAGCTTCACTTTCAACTACGCTCCAAAAATCTAGGGACCGTGACACCAAACTCGTGTAACGGCTTCACTTCTGACTGCGCTCCAAAAAATCTAGGGATTGCGACTCCAAACTCACGTAACGGCTTCATTTCCGACTGCGCTCCAAAAATCCAGGGACTGTGACTTCGAACTCACATGAAAACTAACTACCTTTGCCACCCAGGCTGTGTCGAGGCCAGGATCCATGACTCTGACCCGCTCGGTCCCACGGCGCGCACCGATGCCAGGACCCACGATATCGGTCTTGTCCGACCCCTAAACTAACTATTTAGAAACCACAGCATGCACCGACGCTAGGGTTTGTCCAAACTAACTCCCTCACCCGATCCCATGGCACGCATCAATGCTAGGATCAGTGAGCTCTGTTACGTCCAAAACTAACTGCCTCACCCGATCCCACGGCGCGCATCGATACCAGGATCAGTGAGCTCTGTCTCATCCAAAACTAACTGCCTCACCCAATCCCAAAGTGCGCATTGATGCTAGGATCAGTGAGCTCTGTCTTGTCCAAAACCCTTGACTAACTCCTTCGCTCGATCCCACGGCGCGCACCGACGCCGAGATCCACAAGCTCCCTCTCACCCAATCTCTCAAAACAAACTAAAAAACTGCCTCAGCTGCACAACGATGCCTCGGGCGACAAAATTCTATCTCAGACTAAAAACACACACACATGCCCACCAGAACAACACCCCCAGGTGGTTTTGCCCAAACCGCCCGGGTGCTCGGGGGCTACACCTGCGGGTGCGCTCGCGTGCACCCACCGACAAAACAGAAATCCTCCCAGACGGTTCTACCTGAACCGCCCGGTGAAAGGTCCTAATATGGCTAGAGGGGGGGTGAATAGCCTATTTAAAAACTACAAATCAACTAGAGCAATTTGATTAGTATGACAAATAGCAAAATACAAACTTGCTCTAGCTCTACAAGGGTTGTAAGCCACCTATCCAATAATTCTAGTTGCAATGATAGCTAGACACACAATTTGCTATGATACTACTCACTAAGAGCTCTCAATCTTTCTACTCTAAAGAGCTCCACTAAGCAAACTTAAATACCAAAGCAAGCTCTCAAATCTAATTACACTAAAGAGCTTGCTACAACTAATTTGCAAGAATGTAATTGAGTGAGTAGGATGGTTATACCGTCGTGTAGAGGAATGAACCAATCACAAGATGAATATGAAACCAATCACTGGGAGAATATCAAATGGCAAGAGACAACCAATTTTTCTCCTGAGGTTCACATGCTTGCCAACACGCTAGTCCCCGTTGTGTCAACCAACACTTGGTGGTTCGGTGGCTAAGAGGTGTTTCACAAACCTCGTCCACATGATTGGACACCACAAGAACCTACCCACAAGTGAGGTAACTTAATGACATGAGCAATTTACTAGAGTTACCTTTCGTCACTCCGCCAGGGAAGATACAACTCCCCTCACAATCTCCGGAGATGGCCACGAACAATCACCAACTCATGCCGATCCTCCACCGCTGCACCGAGCCGTCTAGGTGGTGGCAACCACCAAGAGTAACAAGCGAAATCTGCAACGCAACACGAATACCAAGTGCCTCTAGATGCAATCACTCAGGCAATGTGTTAACACTGGATTTTGGTCGATTCTGGAGGATGACAGGTGGGCCCGCATGCGGGAAGAAGGGTATTCGACAAACAAAACAAGCGGTCGGCTAAATGCTTGTGCGGTCGGTTACTCCAGAAGGCGGTGACTCCATTCGGGAAAATAGAAGATGGTAGGCGAAGCCGATCGAAAAGATAAAAGTTGTAATAATAAAGGACTCTGAGAGTTTAGGGCAAGGAATCGTAAGTTTCCAAGTTTGTTTAAAAGTTTCTTTGTAAATCGTAGTCTTCTAGGACTCGTGTTTTGTCTAGGGTATAAATATTGACCCTCGACCATTGTAATAGGGGTTCACAACCAAATCAATACAACCGGCCCCGTGCCAACTTTCGAGTCCTTTTGTCATGTCGTCGAGTTCTTCGAGAGGAGTCATCGATCCGTCGACCTCCGTAAGTTCCGACAACCTTGTTATCATGTTTAGTATCATGCGGTGGATTTAGACGTGATGCAAGTAGTCTTGTTTGTTTTCAATGGTCGTGCGGCGGATCTTTGCTTGACAACCAAGAAGTCTTTGCTTATGCTTTGTTTATGAGTAGATACCATGCGGCAGGCGTTTGCTCAATATGCTTAGTGAAAGCAAGATAGTTATCGGCTCTATTAGATATGGCAAATCTAAATAGATTCATTAAGTTATCTAGTGTTGCATGTTTTTAAATATTTTATATATTTGTAACACACTTCTGCCCAATCTAGATTGATATTGTTCGGCTCTCTCTCTCTTATGGTTTTATTCGTGTTTTAACAACAATTGCTTTTCATATTACCTTTGCAAATAGATAACATGCCCATAATGGCTGAATGATTTTAATCTAGATTGTCACATGTCGCGGGTTCATGTATGTTAATTATGTTTAAGCTTTAACGAAACCAGGTGCCATGCGGCAGATGCAGGTTTTAGATTAGTTTAATCGTGTTTATTTGCATGTTCCTTCTTCATGGAACCCAACTCGGCTGTATTGCTGAGCTTGGTCGTGCATTAACTCATAATTAATTTCACTTGTTCAAACATGTCTTCCTATGCACATGCATTTGGCAATCAGGTCTTTACGTGCATTCATCTTACGATTAGCTGAATGGTTTATAAACTTGTTGGCAGACAGCTCTTTATAGCTGTATGTCGTTGTAAGTGGCTTCAGGGCCGTATATGTGGAACTGTCCGGTCTTACCCGACATGTTCCATTTTGGCATTTAATTATTTTATCCCTTGTTAGTTTTCAGGTCAAACTGACTGGCACGCTTCCGGATCACGAAGCATCCGGGAACCCGATTGAAGCCACGGTTTTTGGCTTGCTGTGTGTGAGGCATAGTGTGTCACATTTTGTGTCTACACACTTTTTGGCATGCCCGGTGGGACGATCTGTTAGTTCAAGATGACGTCTGAGATCAACAATGATCATGTTCTGGATGTAAGCATGACAGAATTGCCAGATAATTACAGGGATTTAGTGCTACAAGCATGTGAGCAATACCAACAGAAGTGTTTGATGTCTTTTTCCAAAAACAAGAGCAATAAAGTGTTTCAAAAGCAGTCAATGCCATGGGTTCTTCTTCCGCATCAGACTAATTACACTGAAGAGGAGGATGCTCAGAAGATGGCAGCCCTGGTCTATAAAGTCATGGGAGAAACCATGACAAACCATCACACAGCTTTTCAGAATACCTTTCGGGCAATCATGATCAGTACTTTTGGTCCAATGATTGATAAATACTTTGAAGAAAATGTTGGCCCACTCAGCGGACCGACACTTTTCAATGTTCCAAAGCATCAAGAGAAGCCTATTGGAAAAGAAATAGCGTCAACTTCAAATATAGGTGGATTGACCCACACTGAAAAGCAATCACATCCCACCTATGGCCAGGTGACATTTGGTACCACAGGAGAAGTGCCACCTTTAGTTTATAGAGTTTCTCCAGCATCAAACAGGTTGCAGAAGAATATGTATGGAGATGGGTTTCAAGAATTTACTGATTACAATGCTATCAATGCTGTACCAAATCCAGGGTATAGGAGTGTTTCAGGATTGCCTTCTGGAGTGCAAGTACAAGGAAATCAGGATTCAGATATTGATGTTTTGATGCACAGGATGGCTGATATGATGCAGAATCAGTTTGGCTTGAAGCCAAAAAATCAATCTTATTCATACAAGTCTCCTTATCCAGAGTGGTACAACAGAGTTGCGTTACCTCCAAGGGTGAAGCCTCCAACAGATTTGACCAAGTTTTCTGGTCAAGATGATACTAGTACCATAGAGCACGTCAGTCGGTACTTAATGCAGCTTGGAGAAGCTGCTTCAGATGAAGCTTGGAGGATTCGATATTTTCCTTTGTCTCTTACAGGACCAGCTTTCACGTGGTTCATGTCTTTACCAGCTCATTCCATTGGTACGTGGGCAGAGCTAGAGCAGAAGTTTCATTCATATTTCTACACGGGTACTAATGAGAAGAAGTTGGTCGACCTCATGAATCTGAAGATGAGAACAAATGAGACACCATTGGAATATCTTCGCAGGTTTAGGGAGACCAAGAATATGTGTTATTCTCTGAATTTACTAGATGATCAACTACCTGGAATAGCTATAGTAGGAATGCTGCCGAATATCAGGGAGAAGTTGTTCGGCATGGAGTTTGATGATCTTGGCCAACTTGCACAGCATTTAGCAGCTATGAGTAATCAGGCCCAAGGATTCAGGAGAGATAACCGCTTTCAGAAGAACAATGCCACTAATGAGGTGTATCAAGGTTTTCTGGATGAAGCGACTAAGTATATTGATGAAGATGAGATAGCTGTAGCTGAGTTGAATTGGGCAAAGGAGCCTACTCAAGTTAGTCAACGTTGGTTGAAACAACAAAAGGGAACCTATGATTTTGATGTTACTAAGGCAGACAGGCTTTTTGCATTATTGATGAAGGAAGGACGCATCAAGTTGCCAGAAGGACATCCCATGCTACGTCCTGAAGGAGTGAAAGACAAAAAGTATTGTGGCTTTCATAACACTAATTCTCACTCTATCAATGATTGTCGAGTGTTTAGAATATGAATCCAGAAAGCTATCCAAGAGGGACATTTGAAGTTTGATGGCAAGATGAAAATTGATGATCAGCCTTTTCCACAAAATATGATTTCTTTCTCTGTGAATATGGTCTCTGCCAGTGATCTCAAAGGTAAAGGCAAGGTGAAGGTGTTGACTTCTGATAGAGCAAAGGAAAGTGGTGCTGTTGACCCGGATCGGCAAATCACTAGTAGAGAGCTACAGCAACAAGTTCGGTTTCAAAATAGCCGAACCGAGAAAGGTCAAACTTCCAAACCCAGAGTTACATCACGTATTTTGCTAAACAAGTGGTAGAGAGAGCAAGAGAAGGAATACTATAAGAAGCAATGGTTTATGGAAGAATGCCGGAGGTATGAAGAAGAGGTATACCGAAGGGAGCAAGAAGAATACATGACAGAATAGGAGCAGTCTCATTGGGGTTGTTCGTTCTTTAGGCATTGTTGGAATGAAGGCTTGAGGTTGCCTGCAAGAAATAATTGTCCAGAGTGTAGTGCTCAGTACTCCGAATATAGGCAATCTCGAGTCAACCGTCGTCCCGTCTATGAAAGACTTGCAATGAAGGTTCCTAAAGATGATCGGTGCCTAAAAATAGATGATTTTGAGAATCAGCAAAGGAAAAGATTTGCAAGTCAAGGTTGGATACATGATAGGGTGCATGATGAAGAAGCTGATTCCTATAGATACGTATGGCAAAAAGAACAGTGGTGTCCTCCAGGCCTGAAGAAAAGTCAGAAAAGAAGAGTTCAACGGTTGAGGAATAGGGAGTTGGAACAGGAAGTTAATGAGACAAAGCAAATATGGCGTCCTAAGAAGAAGCCTGATGGATGTGGTCCTTCGGCTGATACTGGCTTTCTTCCTCCCATCAGAGTTTATAGCTCCCGAAAGCCAAGATGTCCAAGAAGAGGTGTACTCTGATTTTGATGAAAGTGAATGTCAGGATTTGATGGCTTAGCTTGTATTAACGCAGCAGGCTATTTTTGACAAACCAATCAAGAATCATCACTTGAGACCACTCTATTTAAAAGGATATGTCAATGGCAAGCCTTTAACCAAGATGTTTATTGATGGAGGGGCTGCTATCAATATCATGCCTTATACTACCTTCAGAAAGCTTGGGATGGCTAATTAAGAATTGTTGAAAACTAACATGGTGCTTAGGGACTTTGCTAGCAATCCTTCCGATACCCGAGGTGCTATCCATGTCGAGCTGACTATTGGGTCAAAAACTTTGATTACTACCTTTTTTGTCATTGATGGCAAGGGGGCATATAGTCTACTCTTGGGCAGAGATTGGATCTATGCTAATTGCTGCATTCCTTCAACCATGCATCAAATTCTCATTCAATGGATTGGAGATGATGTTGAAATTGTACATGCTGATAATTTGGTAAGTGTTGCTGCCACAGAGTCTACCTACTGGGAATATGAAGGCGTTGATTGTTTCTCCGGAAAAGTGTGGAAAGAAGGTCTTGTAAATGTTTTCAGCGAGGGCCAACAGCCGATCCAAGCAGTCGGCTCTCATAGTAATTTTTAATGGGAAATCCTGTCGATGACAACAAAGGAAAGTTGGGACATGGTTTTATGTCGGCTGATAAGTTGGAAGAAATTGATGTTGGTGATGGTTCTAAGCCAAGGCCGATGTATATTAGTGCGAATTTAGACCCAGAATATAAATCAAAGTTGATAAATCTATTGAAAGAGTTTAAAGATTATTTTGCTTGGGATTACACGGAAATGCCTGGATTGGATCGTTCCATTGTTGAGCATCGATTACCCATTAAACCTGGATTTCATCCTTACAAACAACCTCCACGGAAGATATACAAAGAGGAGGTATTGGCCGATGTGAAGAAGGAGGTTGAAAGATTAATAGAAGTAAACTTCATTCGGCCATGCAAGTATGCAGAGTGGATTTCAAATATAGTACCGGTATACAAGAAAAATAGAAAAATGAGAGTTTGCATAGATTTCAGAAATCTTAATAAGGCAACTCCCATAGATGGTTACCCAATGCCAGTTGCCGATTTACTAGTAGATGCAGCAGCAGGTTATGAAGTCATTAGTTTTATGGATGGTAATGCTGGCTATAATCAAATTTTTATGGCAATGGAAGATATTTCAAAAACAGCTTTCAGATGTCCTGGTCATATTGGTTTGTTTGAATGGATAGTCATGATGTTTGGGTTAAAGAATGCCGGTGCAACTTATCAAAGAGCTATGAACTATATTTTTCACGAGCTTATCGGCAAGATTATAGAAATCTACATCGATGATGTAGTAGTCAAGTCTAGAAATCATGAAAGACATTTAGCCGATTTAAGAAAGACTCTGGAGTGTACAAGAAAGCATGGATTGAGGATGAATCCAAACAAATGTTCCTTTGGAGTTTCGGCTGGTGAGTTTTTGGGATTTTTAGTTCATAAAGGAGGAATTGAAGTTGGGAAAAAGAGCATGGAAGCAATAGACAAAGTTGTGCCACCAACTAATCTCACAGAATTACAATCATTGTTAGGCAAAATCAACTTTGTAAGAAGATTCATATCCAATCTATCAGAGAGAGTTTTACCCTTTTCTCCTTTATTAAAGCTCAAGAAGGATCAAAAATTTGTATGGAGTGACATACAACAAAAGGCTTTTGATGAGATCAAGCAATATATGAAGGCACCACCTGTGCTGGTACCTCCACAACTTGACAAGCCTTTTAAGTTGTATGTGGCGGTCGATAGCCTAACGATAGGGTCGGCCCTTATGCAAGAATTTGAAGGAAAAGAAAGAGTCATAGCTTATCTTAGCCGAAAGCTGCTAGACCCGGAAACAAGGTATTCGGCTACAGAAAAACTTTGCTTGTGTGTGTATTACTCATGTATCAAATCTCAACACTATTTGTTGAATGCCGAATGCGTGGTAGTTTCTAGTTTTGATGTAATCAAACATATGCTATCGATGCCAATTTTGAATGGAAGAATTGGCAAATGGATTTTAGCATTGTCAGAATTTAATTTAAGATACGAATCGGCAAAGGCGGTAAAGGGTCAAATTATTGCCGATTTTATTACCCAACATCGGGATCTTTCTGTTGAGGTGATAAGCATTGTGCCTTGGGCCTTGTTCTTCGATGGATCATCTTGTAACAAAGGTGGTGGTGCTAGTATTCTCTTGATTTCCCCACAAGGAAAAACTTTTGAGTATGCGGTTCCTATTGAATTTCATGTTACTAATAATCAGGCAGAGTATGAAGCGTTGCTTAGAGGGCTTCGGCTTCTTATAGAAGTGAAGGCCGCTGCTGTTGAAATCTTTGGGGATTCTGAGTTGGTGATTAATCAATTAAATGGTCAGTATGAATGCAAGAACAATGTGTTAAGAGAATATTATGAGGAGTGTAGAGAACTTTTGAAGAATTTTCTGGTAGTAACCTTGCATCATATCCCTAGAGAGTGCAATGAAGAAGCAAATAAGTTAGCTCAAGCTACTTCTGGATATCGAGAGAGTCGGGAAGTTTTTGCTATAGAAGAAGGTGTTTTAAATATTGATCAAGTAGATGGTGATTGGAGACACGAAATTGCCAATTATCTGAAAGGTCTATCTCAAAAAGTTTCCGGAAAACTTAGGTACAAAGCTCTCAAATTTGTGTTTCTTGATGATCAATTATATTACAAGTCCATCGATGGAGTATTGCTAAAATGTTTAAGTCAAGAAGAGGCCAAGAAGGTGATGTATGAGGTTCACGAAGGATTATGTGGTGCACACCAGTCAGGTTATCGGATGAAGTGGATAATTAGGAGAACTGGTTATTTTTGGCCGACTATGTTGGAGGATTGTTTTGAATATTACAAAGGGTGTCACAATTGTCAAAAATTCGGCAATATTCAAAAGGTTCCAGCATCTGCTATGAATCCCATAATCAAACCTTGGCCGTTCAGAGGATGGGGTATAGATTTAATTGGTCAGATCAATCCTTCTTCTAGTAAGGGACACAAATTTGTACTCTTGGCCATGGATTATTTCACCAAATGGGTTGAAGCTATCCCTTTGAAGAAAGTAACATCAGAAAATATGATTAGTTTTGTTAAGGAACATATAATTCACAGATTCAGGATTTCTCAAACTATAATAACTGATCAAGGAACTCAGTTTACTTCTTCGGAATTCTGTGATTTTGCCAAAAATATGGGGATTAAGTTGTATAATTATTCTCCTTATTATGCACAAGCTAATGGTCAGGCAGAAGCATCAAATAAAATTATGATTAAAATCATCCAGAAGAAGATTGATGAAAGACCAAGGAGATGGCACTTGGTTCTTAATGAAGCATTGTGGGCTTACCGAATGGCTTGTCATGGGTCCACTCGAATGTCTCCCTATGAACTGGTTTATGGGCATCATGCTGTATTACTATAGGAATTACGGTCAGGTTCAAGGTGAGTTGTGTTACAGAAAGAATTGGTAGAAGAAGATTATAAGGATCTGATGATGGATGAATTGGAAGATTTACATTTGATTTGTCTCAAGGCGTTGGAAAATATTGAGAAAAATAAAATACGTGTTGCCAAGTATTATAACAAAAGGGTTAGGCTGAAGCAATTCGCAGAAGGAGATTTGGTTTGGAAAACTATATTGCCAGTTGGAACAAAGGATAGAGCGTTCAGCAAATGGTCTCCGAATTGGGAAGGTCCTTTCCGAATAGTAGAATGTGTACCTGGCAATGCATACATATTGAAGACTCTATTTGGGGAGGAGTTTACCAGAGCTATCAATGGAAGATTTCTTAAGAAATACTACCCCAGTGTTGAAGTTGGTTCATGAATGTAAATCAGAAAAGCCGATAAAGAGAAAATCGCCTTTAGCCTAAAAATAAGATATAAGACTGAGAATAGCCGATATTGTTCATATTGCCTTTAGCACAAAATAGCCGATGGAGTTTGCATTGCCTCTAGCACACGAATGTTTATTCAAGACTGGTTTGTTTTCAGCATTTTTCTGACAGTCGCAGGCAGAATTTTACCGAAAAAAATCAAAGAAATAAGTATTCTTCTAAAAGACGAGATTATTCATAAAAGTCCATCCTAATACAAACTACTCCTCAAATAACTTGTTGAGGATGGACTGGGGGTTTGTGATTTTGGCAAGGGCAGCGACATGATCATCGTAGGCCTCTAGACGCTCATCGATGTCGTCGATCTCGTCCGAGCGTCCTCCAACGAAGCCAACTGGCTAGAAGGAGTAGTCCTCGTTGGTTTGGGAGGTCATTGCCACTAGCCCGAGAGAAGCGCCAAGGTGCACACCTTGGATGACAGCCTGATCAATACGGCCGTCCACAGCATCAAGGCGTGCCTCGGATGTCTCCCCCTAGGCATTCACCTTGTCGGCAATCTTGTTCGCCGCCACCTTTAGACGGTCATTCTCCGTAGAAAGAGCTGGGCAGAAAAGAAAAAAAATGGATCGGCAAGCAAGGGAAGCCAGAATGATAGAACCAAATGAAGATATCAAACCGGTGATGGCGTCGCAGAGTTGCTTCCGCTAGTCCTCCCATTTGGCTTGATCGATGCCGAATTTCTTGGAGACGTCGCCTAGCTCCTCCCGGGCTTCGTCCCTCTCCTGGCGAAACTTGAGCGCCTCCTCGTGAGAGTACGGATGGTGTGCATCTGCTGGTTCCGCTGAGCCCTAAGGATTGGAATGATAGGAGCTTGAAGAGCTGGAAGAGCCGGATGATGGAGTTCCTGGTTGAGCTGCTGTTGCCGGAGGAAGGAGATGATATTGGCTAGAGCTGATGACCCTTATCCTGATGAATGAGGAAGAAAAATCGAAACTAAGAGATGAACAAGAAAATTGCAAGGGGGCAAAAAGCCAAATCATACCCACGACGCCGGCAACGCGATGCTCTGCTTCCTTTAGCCTCCCCATCGGCAGGACGCTTGCCACGGTCGCCACTGTTCGCCATTTGCTTTGGTGGAGGTTAGGGTTTTTCTTCTGGAATGAATCGGACGAAGGAAGTGGAGGAGACGGATGTGAGAACGCTAAAGCGAAGATAGCGATGAAGGCTAACGGAATGGTCTATTTATAAGCCAGAGCGAAGAGTCATGGCGAATTCTACGGAATCATGGGGCGAGAATGCCGAGCGGTGGAGTAGGGTTTTTCCCTTTCAGCTGGACCGCTACTGGGTTGGGCCAGGCATGGGTTCAATCGGACATCGCTCGACTGTCTCCCTGATTTGTTGGAGCCAGCATTGTTCGGCTATACCCTCACAACATTTAAATTAGGATTCATTCGGCTATTGGAAGAATGGAGACAATCGGCTACATTCTAATCGAGTAATTTAAGGGAAAATGGCCGATTGCTTTTGTCGAATGAATAAAAATAAGTAAACATAAAGTTGGTTGATCAAGGGAAAGAGGGTATCACACTTAAGTTTATTACAAACCCAATGTCTACTTATTTAGAAGATGATTGATTGCCTCTATGGCTTCAGTCCTGATTCGGCTAACATTATCTAGCACTTTTTGATCTTCATCTTCAGAACTCTAAATGCTGGATAGCTTGGTTTTGATTTACTGGTCTTCTTTGATGGTCGAAGTTATCTTTAGTGAAGCTGCTTCTATGTCCTTCGGCAAATTAGCTATATGGGCCCTATGAGACTGAATTTTGGCATTCAGTTCGGCTAGTTGAGCTTCCAGTATGCTTTTTTCATCCTCCATGGCTTTCAGTTCAGGCTCCAAGGTTGTCAAGGAATTTCTTGTAGTCTAGATATGAGAGTGAAGATCTTTAATCTCCAGTTTTTTCAAAGATCTATCCTTCTGCAGAGCAGCCCTCGAAGATATGTTCTTGGTTGCCCTTCTCACCATAGCAAAGTGATCATCAAGATGGGCTGCAGATTCTAGGGGGGCCTTGAGAGTAGAGGGGATATCTTGATCAATGAGTTCAAGGAGGTCTTTTATCTGGTCTGCATCCTAAACCAGACTAATGGTATCCATGTTCAGCAGAATGATCACCCCTTCTAGCCGAGCTTGATTTTCCAATGATAAGGTTTGATGAGAAGTGATCTCTTCACCTTTCTCAATGATGTAGTCCTCAATGGAGAAGGAGTAACTGGTGGTCGGTTTAGTGATGTTCTTCTAATGAAAAGAGAGGAAAGGAGGTGTTAGCTGATTGGGTAATTTTGCTAAAATATAGTGTAAGACAAGGCATTACCTGCTGAGCTGATTGATCATCAGGATGGGTTATACCCCGGCTTGCTGGAGAACTTGGTTGAAGGTTCAGAAGGGACGAGTTTGGAGCTTGATCAGGAGAAGTCTCCCTTGCCAGTTCATCTAAGATTTCATCTATTCTCAATAAAGTAAATAATAATGAGCATAAGAGATAGATGTTATTAAAAAGAAAAAAAAAAGAGAAAGGAGAAAAAGAGAATTGGTTAAACAATGTTACCTATAGTCTCATCAGATTTATGAGCCTTTCAACCTTTAGTTTCATGAGTCTCTGAAGTTTCGCTATCATGGATTTCTTCATCTTCAGTAGAAACTTCAGGGGTTGGTTCTACAGGTGCTAAGGTATTGCCTAGTGTGGAAATTTCGACTTGTGGCTGCAATGGAAGTAATGAATGTAGAGGTGGTCAGGTTTACTGCTAAGTGAGGTTGGTAATCTGATAGAGAATAAAAGGTTCATACCTTAAGAGATAATTTGGCTTTCTTGGTCCTTGGTTTCTTAGGTAGGAGAAAATAGTTAGGTGTTTTCCTTTTGCCTTTTCCTCTTGAAGATGCAGCAGCTGAAGCAGCAGGAGCTCTCATGAGTACTTTTAAAGGTACTGAATCCAAAGTCACAAGAGTTTTTATGAATTCCTTTAATTTTAGGGCATCAAACCCCAGAGCAGGCTTAGGACCAGCCGAGTAGTACTGGATTGCTTTGGCTGGGAGAGTAAACTCAAGATCCTGTGCATGACCAGATGTTAAAATAAGAAGTGGATTCAAGAGCAAGAAATAATGAGCATAATGAAATTACCTCACTATCAGAAGCAAAATCGGGTTGCAAGTTTTTGCATAAAGAATGAACTGATATATTGAAGATATGAGCATGCCATTCTTGCCACCAAGAAACAAAGAAGGGATGAGCAACATCTATTAGCCCAAATGGAGATGGTTCGTATGTTGGCAATTCCCATCCTAATTCAAAGATTTTCTTGGCTTCCATTCTTTCTGTTATTACTTCCCTTGACTTTATGATTGTTGAGAAGAGGAATCTTGGAGGTAGCTGGCCACATCCTAATTGTCTAGCCACCGTATTTGGATAGTAAAATTCATAGGTGGACTGCACTAATCTCCCATGATGAAATTCGGCTGGCAGAGTGCAAGGTTTGATAAAGGAGTTGAAGATATTCGTAGATTCTTGACCTGAACAACCAATTTCATAGCTAAACTTGTAGGGTAGAGTCAAATTTTCATTTTCTCTATAAGGGAACCAGAGCACATTACCGAATCCTTTAAAAAATAGCTTGAAGAAATGACCGATATCTATGTCAATACTGATAGATGATGCTGCTTCCCCATAAGTCTGACAAGCCTTAACCTTTGCTGTGCTACCTTTAGCATAGTTGACCGAAGGAAAACTCAGATTGAAAAGGCTCACAGAGGTTATCTGATGCATGTATAGCTGGAGCCACATTTGAATTAGCCACCAGGGACCATTCACACAAGAGATTTCTCCACCTTGGCGCATCTGAAGAGTAACTTGATGCATCATATGATAAACAGACCCTAAGAGATATTTGCCTAGTGGGATCTGAGTGCCTGCAACTAAGTCTTCAACCATCACCATGTGATTCAGGGTTGGTTCATTGGATTTTCCACAGAAGATGAATATGCATAGCCACATATTCATGAAGGCTTTTAACTCTTTGTCAGAGATGGTGCCAGATGCATTCATGTAGTTCTAGATGTGCTTGACCCATCCACCTCCAGAGCTGACAGCTCTTTGGTTGCTTTTGCTCTTGTACTTATAGGGGTATACTGGTAGTGACACGTTCAAGCTAGTCATCATGAACACGTCGGCTAGAGTGATGGTCATCATACCATGACCAAAGATGAAGGCATTAATGGTGTCAGACCAAAAATGGGAAGCTGCTATCAAAAGGGAGTCGTTTCTGGGTGTTTCTGCTAAGGATAATTCCAGACAATGACTGATGTCTTGGCTTTCCCAGTGGCTGCTGCTTTTCTCTAGCATTCTCCTGTACCAGTTCCGCCATCCAGCGATTGGGGGAAATGGCCAATTCTTGAACATGTTTGGCCATCGGTTTGGCGAGGTGATCCTAGATTTAAAAGGGATTCTTTGGGTTTCCTTCTCAATAATTTTAGCAGGATCAGGATTTCCCATTGGGCCGAGGAAATAGAAATCGAGGTTGGCAGCGTAGGGGATCAAAATCTGATTCTTGTATTCCTTTAGAAGGTGATTGAAATCAAAGAGGAATAAGCCAAAGGAGGAACGGGAGGATCAAATGAAAATTGCCGAATATAAGTAAAGTTTACCTCTGGGATTTCATCCTGGGTCGCCATTGAAGATTTGAAGTAGGTCCGAGGTTGTGCTGAAAGCTTGAATTTTTGGGCAGCGGAGGCGGTGTTGAACGGTGCTGACCTAGGAGGAAGAAGGAGCTTGTGGTCAATTTCAGAATAAAACAACTTTTATCCCGAAATTGAGGGGGCATGTGTTAACACTGGATTTTGGTCGATTCTGGAGGATGACAGGTGGACCCGCATGCGGGAAGAAGGGTATTCGGCAAACAAAACAAGCAGTCGGCTAAATACTTGTGCGGTCGGTTACTCCAGAAGGCGGTGACTCCATTCGGGAAAACAGAAGATGGTAGGCGAAGCCGATCGAAAAGATGAAAGTTGTAATAATAAAGGACTCTGAGAGTTTAGGGCAAGTAATCGTAAGTTTCCAAGTTTGTTTAAAAGTTCCTTTGTAAATCATAGTCTTCTAGGACTCGTGTTTTGTCTAGGGTATAAATATTGACCCTCGACCATTGTAATAGGGGTTCACAACCAAATCAATACAACCGGCCCCGTGCCAACTTTCGAGTCCTTTTGTCATGTCGTCGAGTTCTTCGAGAGGAGTCATCGATCCGTCGACCTCCGTAAGTTCCGACAACCTTGTTATCATATTTAGTATCATGCGGTGGATTTAGACGTGATGCAAGTAGTCTTGTTTGTTTTCAATGGTCGTGCGGCGGATCTTTGCTTGACAACCAAGAAGTCTTTGCTTATGCTTTGTTTATGAGTAGATACCATGCGGCAGGCGTTTGCTCAATATGCTTAGTGAAAGCAAGATAGTTATCGGCTCTATTAGATATGGCAAATCTAAATAGATTCATTAAGTTATCTAGTGTTGCATGTTTTTAAATATTTTATATATTTGTAACACACTTCTGCCCAATCTAGATTGATATTGTTCGGCTCTCTCTCTCTTATGGTTTTATTCGTGTTTTAACAACAATTGCTTTTCATATTACCTTTGCAAATAGATAACATGCCCATAATGGCTGAATGATTTTAATCTAGATTGTCACATGTCGCGGGTTCATGTATGTTAATTATGTTTAAGCTTTAACGAAACCAGGTGTCGTGCGGCAGATGCAGGTTTTAGATTAGTTTAATCATGTTTATTTGCATGTTCCTTCTTCATGGAACCCAACTCGGCTGTATTGCTGAGCTTGGTCGTGCATTAACTCATAATTAATTTCACTTATTCAAACATGTCTTCCCATGCACATGCATTCGACAATCAGGTCTTTACGGGCATTCATCTTACGATTAGCTGAATGGTTTATAAACTTGTTGGCAGACAGCTCTATATAGCTGTATGTCGTTGTAAGTGGCTTCAGGGCCTTATATGTGGAACTGTCCGGTCTTACCCGACATGTTCCGTTTTGGCATTTAATTATTTTATCCCTTGTTAGTTTTTAGGTCAAACTGACTGGCACGCTTCCGGATCACGAAGCATCCGGGAACCCGATTGAAGCCATGCTTTCCGGCTTGCTGTATGTGAGGCACAGTGTGTCACATTTTGTGTCTACACAATGCACTTGGATTCTCTCCCAATCTCACAAAGATGATGGATCAATGATGGAGATGAGTGGGAGGGCTTTGGCTAAGCTCACAAGGTTGCTATGTTAATGAAAATGTGCAAGAGAGTGAGCTTAAGTCAGCCATGAGGCTTAAATAAAAGCCTCCACGAAATAGAGCCGTTGGCTCAAATATTTTGCTGACTGCGCATCGACCGGACGCTCCAGTCAGAATGCACCAGACGCAGCACTGAATGCTCTGGCCATGAATACCGGACGCGTCTGGTCAGCATACCGACATGTTTGGTAGCTCCTAGACTGCCACGTATCTAGTTCAAACTAGCCTAGCCGTTGCTGCCCATTTTGTCGATGATCGAACGCAAAAACATGAATGACCGGACGCTGAGCTGCTATGTCCGGTCAAGTCTAGTAAGCCTCTAGGGCCAATCGGATGTGTCAGTTAAAAACTGACCGGACGCTGAGCCTCAGCTTCTGATCGAGTACAGTAAGCACCCACGGACGATCGGACACGTCCGATCACACCGGACTGGACGCTGCTAGTGTCTGATCAACTGAACTACCGAGCACTGCGTTTGTTGATTCACACCGAACATGTCTGGTGTGGCGACCAGATGCGTCCGGTCACTAAGTTTGTCACTGAATACCAGACGTGTCCGGTCATCATACCGGACGCGTCCGGTCACTCTATAACCAGCGCGACTAACTCCTTTTTAACTCTATCTTCTTCACCCTTGCTCAAATGTGCCAACCACCAAGTGTATCACCTTGTGCACATGTGTTAGCATATTTTCACAAACATTTTAAAGGGTGTTAGCACTCCACTAGATCCTAAATGCATATACAATGAGTTAGAGCATCTAGTGGGAATTTGATAACCGTATTCCAATATGAGTTTCACCCCTCTTAATAGTACGGCTATCAATCCTAAATGTGATCACACTCGCTAAGTGTCTTGATCACCGAAACAAAATGGCTCCTACAATTTTACCTTTGCCTTGAGCCTTTTGTTTTTCTCTTTCTTCTTTTCCAAGTTTAAGCATTTGATCATCACCATGTCATCACCATCGTCATGATCTTCGCCATTGCTTCATCACTTGCAGTAGTGCTACCTATCTCATAATCACTGTGATAGACTAGGTTAACACTTAGGGTTTCATCAATTAACCAAAACCAAACTAGAGCTTTCACCCGGGGGCTCAGGGGCTACACCCGTGGGTGCACTCGCGCACACCCGTCGGCAAAACAAAAATCCCCTGAACGATTCAACCTGAATCACCCAGGGGCTCAGGGGCTTCTGTCAGGTTCATAAACCTGGGGTCCCTCAGGGACTGGCTTCCGCGCCAAGGCTCAACCCAAGAGTCTAAATACAACAGGCCAGAAAGGATGGCCCAGTCGCCGACCAGAAGGTCTAGACCAAAAGGAGTGGTGCCCGCTCGTCGACCCCTTAGGCCCACCACTCCGATCGGAGCACTCGCTTCGGCCTCCAGCCACCTCCGGATGCCCTCTCCGATCAGAAGGCCTGGCCCAAAGCACTACTCCCAACTCTGACCCCACGTCCCTCCGACTAGGGCTCGTAGGAACCCTGCTCACTGCTCTTCTCTGATCAGCGCACTCTGAGCTGACTGGAGCCATCTGACCGGGAACACCTGCTCGGTAGGAACTAGAAGACGTGCGGAGAAAGGCAACGCAAGGCTCACAAGTCAAAACCACTATACCAGGGATCATACCCTGCACGGAACAGTACTCTATAGCCACCTGACACAAACAGTATTGTAGACACCGACATCTCCCTCTATAGTATTGTAGGGGACACTAAAACTCCCATACGGTAAGACCCTCTATGTGCCTCTAGGCATCGATAGCGGTATGGGCGCCAGGATTTACCATACCGAGTGAACATAGCGAGACTCCTCACATGCCTCTAGGCATCAAACAGTATTTGTAGGTACCGATGTCCACTATCCTTGAAAAAGGTAGCACGACCTCCCATGTGCATCTAACATTCTATAGTGATAGCAACAGTGTTGTAGGCGCCTACCACTATCCTGTACCCATCGGTGTGGGCAACAAGGCTCGGTAGGCATGGGCAACAAGGTTCGGCAGCATACGTACTCTCACCCTCTCACTTGTAAAGCCATCCCCTTCATCTATAAAAGGGGGTGCGCTTCCTCCAACAAAAAAGACCGGTTCTAGTTGATCAGAGTTCCTTAGATCAATAGCTCTCAACCATAGAACCGCTAGGTTCAGACCTCAAGCACCCGCTTGAACACTTAGCTCATAGCGAAGTTCCTATCACTCTCGGCCCTTCCGACCGGAGCTGACCGGACCTCTTGTACATCCCATCTTTCTCCTTCTCGTTTGTAACCCCACTGCAAACTTCGAGCACCTAGGCTCAGGAATAAAGTCACCGACCGACCCTGACTAGACGTAGGGCATGTTGCCTGAACCAGTATAAATCTTGTGTCATTGAGTGCTAGGCCACCTCCAATCACAACATATAACAAAACTACAAATATTTACTAGTTGGTCACTTTCTGCACCGACACAATATGACTGTAGAAGGTGGGATCTCACTGGTATACCTTGTTCACATGCCATTTCTTGCCTAAGGCATGAAAGGATACCCACTAAAATAATGGTCCATGACTACTATACTTCAGCAAGATTTCTGATTGCATATGGTCCCAAGATCTATCCATGTGCTGACAAGTCCATTTGGGAGAAGGTCCAAGGACTTCCTGTTATGCTTCCTCCTCTGTACAAAAAGAAAGTGGGCAGACCTCCTAAGAATAGAAGGAAAGAACCCGTGGAATTAGAAGGAACTAGTGGAACAAAAATGTCAAAGCATGGAATGCAAATGACTTGTAGCTACTATGGGGATCAAGGCCACAACAGAGCAGGCTGTCAGTTAAGGAAGTTAGGAATAAGGCCCAAACTGCAGCCTATGAGGAAAACTATGGAAGAACCAAAAGAAGAGGACCCTACACAACAAATGGATGACAACTTAGATGAAGAACCAGTGATTACATAGGTAGTATGGACTAACCAAATATTTTACTCATAATACACCAATTTTACACTGTGCTTGCACATCTAACTGTCTATGCTTGTAGGTTGCCATTCATTTTCTAGAAACCAACACACCACTACTATCACAGTTAACAAACACTATGATTTCATAGCTAGAAGAAGAGGTATGACACTATGCTTTAACAACTACTATTATCACATTTAACAAACACTTTTTTATCTATTCAGTAGGGAAAGCCCCTACCTGATATTTTTTTGGATTTCAATTAAAAGAAAGAAAGTTCTATACATAAGAGCAACAAAAGAAGAAAAAGTACAAGGCCATAATGCCCAAAGGAGAAAAGAAACAAAAAAACTAAGTGAAATTATCATTCCGGTTAATTAGCGCAACCTATCTACTTGGCTTGGCCTTTGTACAAACATGGTCAAGATCCTCCTTGAACTGTCTTTTCCAATTGCTGAGGTTGGCCTGCCCATCATCGAAGATGACTGCATACACTTGTTTTCTTAGTCTTCATAGACCAGCAGCATGGTGAGGCAATAGGAACCCATGCCAGCCTCGCATTCATTGGAACAAACCTACCAACCATAAGACCACTGTCACCTACAACTGCATCAAAGTTGGGGAGGTCAATATCATCTAAGAGAAGTGCCAAAGCAGGGTGACAAGTCCAAAGGTCAGCAGAAGAAGGGAGGAGACCCTAAGAAGAAGAAGACCTCATCTCCAAAGTCTACAGACAAGCAGTAGAAGATGACAAGTCCTTTTGTGCTTTTGTGTAGTCCTATGCTTTTATTCAGCACCAGCGTAAGGCTTTAGATTGTGCTGTAAAATATTTTGTAAAGCTTATCATGGCCCCAAAACAATGTTTGAGATGGTGGGCAATAGTCTTTTGTTTAGATCATCACATGAATCACTGACCAAAACAGTGTATGTGCACATGGATGCTATTACTGCTATCAGGTGAACTATGAAATAGATGAAAAATTGAAATAAAAAGGATGGTTTCCTTTGCTTCTGATGTTCATATTACACAATGAGTACTCTTACACAGTTGTGACTAAGTTTATTTGCACAACTGAACAACCACAACTAACACAAGTGCCAACACTATACACACAGAGAACACATATCACATTCAGCAAACGAACTACGTCTTGGTCCTTCCCTTGATTTCTTTGAGCTTTGTTGGCCACTGCATTGTCCATCAGGCCAGCATAGGGACGTAGGTTTGATTCTCCTTTGGACTAGGCTTCACATGTGCCATTGCCACCTTCCTTCAACATCTTTAAGATGTGCTTGATGTAGTCTGCTTCCCAGTAGAAAAATGGACACCCGCTGCCATCCCTCTACCAAAATAACCAAATCCAACTCAATTGCAACAAGGACACAACAATTCAAGTGCCAAAGATTTGAATCATCAAACCCTAACTCACCTTTTGATCTGGGCAACAGTAGAATACCTTCCCTCCACTCCATGGCTGCATGGAAACGTGCCTCACCACCATTCAACTGCCGCATTCGGTGCACAGGATGAGGGGAAGGCCGCCCGCACGCCTATTGGAGCACGACGTGCTCCCTGGTGGTGCCATGGAGTAGATCGACAAGGCGGCTTGGAGTTCGGGCAGAGAGCCAAACAGAGAAGGAAAAAGTAAGAGGAGGGGAAATGAAGGATAAGAAAAGAAATGGGGGGCTCTCTACTTATTTGCACGCCCCAAACCAAGCTCACGCGTGGCTCATGTTCGCTTGCACCACGTTGTCCACGCCATGTCAGCCAAAACCTTGTTCTGATGAGTTATGGACCTAAGTGGCATACTTAAACAATATTAGGGTGTCAGAAGTACGATTTGAGAGTTTGTGGACCTAAGTGGCACCCTAAGACAAGTTCAAGGACCTATGATGCATTTACCTCTTTAAAATTGTTTAGATCTTACTTGTTTTAAATATAATAACAAACATGACAATGAGCAATAAAGCAATAGGAACATAAATAAACAATTCTAAAACAATAAACAAGTAGAGAACATTTTTTTTAAAAAGTACTAGTTTCATCTAAAATAAATGCTAGCGAGGGATAGCAATGCTACTATATACATTAATACAGGGCTTGGTGCTCGCGGTCTGCCTCTCGAGTTGTTTTCGGCCAAAAGCAAGGCTTGGCACCCGGTGTGCGCTGAGACAAAGGCAGGGAACTGTCGTGTAAAAGAACAGAAAGCGAACAATTTAATTTCGTGCAAAATTTAAAACAATTCTAAATATAGCATCAACATATATATAACATTTTTAGAAGAAAACATGAACTAGTTTATTATTTTCTTTAATCCCTTCTTCATTTTATAATTTAAAATTAATTGATTAGACAATTTCTAGGAATCGAACCAGATTTTATTATTATTAGAAAAATAGAAAACCGCTTTTGAAACCAGGGAATGACCAAATTTGTTCAGTTCTGACAGTTGGAGGGTGTCTATTATCCGGTTGTATAGTTGAAGGTTGAAAATCGAACTTCAATGCGAGTTGGAGGTTGAAAAGTATACTTTACCCTATTTATTCAGACATGATCACATGAAGAAATGGCATTTCGGTGTCTAGAACCCGGAGTGGTAGAGCGCATTTACTATCATTAAGCCGGCGAGCTTTGGCCGCCAGCCAGGCTAGCCACGTCGCCCGAAATTTCCCTGCCCGTCCGATCCTACGACCGACGGTGTAGATTGCCTCCGAAGTTTTCTACAGTACTCCACCCCCCTGCGAAAGCCTCCTGTCTCTCCTCGACCCCGACGCTCTCCTCCTCTCTGCTCTCTCTCTCTCTCTCCCTCTCTCCATCCATGCCACCATGGCGACCGTGCGCGGAGCACACCGGCGGGCTGTCGCAGGTGCGAACGCCCTCCTCCTCCCCCTCCCCCACACCCCCACGCCATGCACTCCCCACCCCTCTCTCTCCTCTCCACTCGCTACCTCTCTCTCCCAATGCGGCCAGGACGACGGCAACCGGTGCGCGCAGCCGAGGCGACACGGCCCGCAACCACCGCCGGCACTTCTGCGGGAGGCCTGGCCACTGCCCTCAACTGCCCAACAGTTGCACATGTTAGGGTTCGCTCTCTCCCTTCCTCCCCCTCCCCTTCCCATGCCGGCGCCGGGGACAGACGTCGATGTAGCTTGGTCGGCTCGGTCTACGTTGCTGGTGGAGGCCCAAACCGGCGGATCTGGTGGATCTAGTGCCTCCATGGCTGGATCCGTCTCACAGCGCTACCCACTGCCTCCTACGCATCTTGTCCCGCTGCTTTGCTTCCCTCTGCTCTATTGTGGTGCTACACCCAGCGCCGCCCGCCTACTATGACCGATCTGCAGCGGCGCCCATCCTCCTCATCCTCCTCCTCTGCCCTCCCTACCCTTACTCTCCCTCTCTCCCCTTCCCTCCCGAGGCAACGGTGAGTGCGAGGCCACAGCGCCCGCAGCCTAGTGGCCTCCTTCCTCTCCCACATCCTCCGCACGGCCTCCTCAATGCCCCCTGTGAAATGCTAAGTACATATTTTGCATTTGGATTCCCTCTATCCCTTTTACTCAGAACTTGACAATTATGCAAAGGGGAAATGCTTGAGGATGTGCCTCATATATTTGAGGCTGTTTTCTAGTGCACTCTTGAGGTAGGAATACTATTACTAAGTTGCTTTTGTTACTAATTTTGTTTTCAAGTACATCTTTACGTACCATTTTGTTGTTTATTCTCTCTCTTACCAGATGATTACTAAGAACTTTGAAGATTATCCTGAGCACTGCCTCAAATTTTGTTCTTTGCTTCATGCAATTGGTACTAATTGCTTCCAAGCATTAATCTAGCTTTCAAGTCTGGTTAGTAGTAACCCTTTTTATTTTGAGGTCTTGATGTGAATTTATGATGTGAGATATTGTCAACTTCAACTCTTATGTTATTTATGGTTATCATTTGACTTTCTATTTCAGCAATTGAAGCTTGTGATCGATTCGATTAATTGGGCATTCAAACATATAGAGAGAAATATTGCAGAGACTGGCCTTAGTCTATTGTTGGAAATTTTTAAAAAATTTTAGGTAGGAAAACATATTCCATCCAATGTTGTCATCATATAGCTATATGGAAGCTAACTATCCCATGTGATCTGTTTGCAGGCTTTAGGATTCCAAAATCAATTCTACAAAACCTACTTTTTAATAATTGAGCAAGAGATTTTTGCAGTTCTCATAGACACATTCCACAAACCTGGTTTCAAGCTTCATGTTTTGGTGCTACAACACTTATTTTGTGTGGTATGCTTATATTCATCCTCCCTGTAACCAATCATTTTATTTGTTCATCTAATTATTGGATTTGCTAATATGTAGGTTGATGGTCTAATAGACCCTCTATGGGATGCTTCTTTAGTACCATATCAATATACAGATAGTGCCATCTTTGTTCGAGATTACACCATAAAACTATTAGGAACATCATTCCCTAACATGACGGTAACCTAGGTACGATTGCAGCCGCACTTCTTGGGTTGTGCCATGAGTCACCACAAACCTAACAAGATTCATTGGACAGGTGACCAAGTTTGTAGATGGCTTTCTTAGTTCACAACATGATCTTCCAAGTTTCAAAAACCATATTAGAGACTTCCTGGTGCAGTCGAAGGAGTTCTCAGCTCAGGTAACCTCCTTAGTTTCGCTTGCCATAACCTTTATCCTAATTATATGCATTTGACGCAAAACCAAAATAGATAAATAGGGATGTGACAGACTACCACAACTAGGCTCTAGGAATAAGGATGCATTTCTTGCTTACCATATACTATTGTTTTTATGTACTTATGGACCAGATAGGCCCTTAGTTCCACCAACAGATTAGTGATGAATTTCGATCCTGCTCCCTTTTTGTTTACACAAGTGATTTTGTGCAAATTGTCTTGTGATTCATGTTTGTGGTTGCTTGTCTTGTGATTTCAGGATAACAAGGATCTATACGCGGAAGAGGCTGCCGCCCAAAGAGAACGGGAGCGCCAATGGATGCTTGCCATTCTAGGCCTCATTGCCCCTAGCGAATTGCAAGATGAGATGGTAGATTCCTAGTGTTCCCTTGTTGATTTAGCTTTCTCTAATGTAGCTTCCTGTTTGTTGGTCCGGCCTCAGAATACCTCTGGAGCCCTCGACTTCCAAGTGCCCGAGTTTTTTTCCAGGGTGGTGAAAAAAGGTGCCTGCTGTAATTTTATTTTTGGTTACTGAAAGCATCTAGGCCCCTAGTTGGATTTCGGTGATTAATGTCAATACAAGATTACTATGACTAACGTGTGTTTTGTAGAGGCAATTAAGTTAGGTCATGGTAATGGAGATTGATTGGGCAATCGAGGTGGTCATGCCCCTATGATGGAAATCGTTTTGGTTTTCAAAGGATGGACGACAAGGTTAAGGATGACTAGTTCTAAGTGTCGATTGGAGTTGGAGAGACACTTAGAGTAGTTTAGGACTTTATTTTTCCTTTGGCCATACTATTAAGGGGGGTATGGACGGGTAGCTTGACCTAGATGAGTCTAGTGAGTTAGGTGTGGTGCACACTTGTTAAAACTAGCTCTAGGTAGCTCTTACGAATGCCTAAGATCCTTTGGAGCTAACTTCATTCACATATGATTGAGAGTTGGAAGTGAATAGAGGGTTAAATCCTGACCGGACGCTGGCTCCGGTGCGACTGGACGCTGGCCGTAGGGTCCGATCAGTTCATTTGATTAAGCAGTTAGCGTTCGGTGCGATCGGACGCTGGAGTGGTCAACTAACCGAACGCTGAGAGGCAGCGTCTGGTCGACTCTAGTAAGGTTCTAGAGACGGGAATCTGCGACCAGATGCGTCCGGTCAGTACTGACCGGACCCTGGGGGGTTCAGTGTCCGGTCGAGTATAGTAAGGTTCCAGTAAGGGTTTTATGCGACCAGACACGTCCGGTCAGTGGTGATCGGACCCTGCCAGCGTCCGGTCAACACATTATCACTGGAATGTGGGTTGAACTGACCGGAGCGTCCAGTCAACCTAACCAGAGCGTCCGGTCACCCCGTAGAAGCTCATAATGGTTCGTTTTTTAGGCTACCTTATAAATAGAAGCTCCACTCATGTGTGGAGTTACTTTTGCTCATTCCAACAGCTGAGAAACATGTTTTAGAGTGCCAAGAAGAGCAAGGTCCTAGTGAGATGATTGAGATTTAAGAATCCAAGAGAGTAGCCTCATTAGTGAATCAAGAGTAGCCAAGTGTGCATCCATCTTCTCATTAGGCTTCGTGTGGTCAAGTGAGAGTTCGTGCTTGTTACTCTTGGTGATTGCCATCACCTAGATGGTTTGGTGATGATTAGGAGCTTGGTGATCATCTGGCAGAGCTTGTGGGTGACCCAACTCAAGTTATGAGCGGCTTTGGGTGATTCGCCGCGACGGAGTGTTGAAGAATCAACCCGTAGAGAGCACTTAATCCTTGCACGGATCAAGGGGGAGCTACACCCTTGCACGGGTGCTCCAATGAGGACTAGTGGGGAGTGGTGACTCTTCGATACCTCGGCAAAACATCACCGCGTTCCTCTATCTCCATTTACTTTGAGCATTTACTTTGTGCAATTCAATACTTATCTTTATATTCATAGAATTGCTATGCTAGAGTAAGTTTGGAACATAGGTTGCAAGTCCATTGTGCGTTAGATCAATAGAAACACTTTTCTAGGCACAAGGGGTTAATTGGGCTAACCGTAGGATTTGATTATTACAAGAAAATTTAGAATTAGCCCAATTCACCCCCCCTCTTGGGCATCTTGATCCTTTCAATTGGTATCAGAGCCTCATGCTCATGTTTTTAAGCTTAACCGCTTAGAGCAAGATGTCTCATGGGGATGGACCTCCTCCTATCTTTGAGGAAGATGACTTTCCATATTGAAAATTTTGCATGGAGGCGTACTTAGAAGCTCTAGACATTGGTATCCTTAGAGCCGCCTCACAAGGCTTCCTAAAACCTTGAGATGCTACTAACCTACAAGGCGATGAGGCTAATTATGAAAAATGGAATGCAAAGGCTCGCAACACCATCTTTAGAGGCCTTTGCAAAGATGTGTTCAACCGCGTAAGGAACCACAAAGACGCCTATGCACTATGGTCAGACATTTGTGCGCTCTATGAGGGAACCAAGAGTGAGCGTGAGGAACGCTATCATCTTGTAATAAAAAAGTTAAATTCATTTGGGATGCTTCCCAAAGAATATGCTAATGAGATGTACTCACGTTTAAATGTTCTTATAGAGGAAGTCAATGGGCTTGGACTTACTCAAATGTCACCATCCGATGTTGTGAGAAAGATCTTGAGTGTCCTCCCCATTGACAAATATGGGCATATTGTGACCGTGCTACATCAAGGTGATCTTTCCGCCGCTACACCGACACAAATCTTGGGAAAGATCAATGCTCATGAGATGTACAAGCACATCACGCCACAAGATGGCTCATCCTCTAACAAGAAGAAAGACAAAGACTTAGCATTCAAAGCTAGCCAAGAGAAGGGCAAGGCAAGACTTGAGTATGAAAGCTCAAGTGAAGATGAAGTTGATGATGAAAGTCTTGCTCTCATGGTGAAGAAGACCGCCAAGATGCTAAAGAAGCTCAACAAGAGTGGCATCAAGTTTGATGGCAAGAAGGAGAAGTTCTTCACAAGCTCAAGAAGAAAGTCTATCTCTGAGATGGATTACTATAATTGTGGCGAACTTGGCCATCTCGCTCATCAATGCACAAAGCCCAAGAAAGACAAGTTCAAGAACAAGAACAAGGGCAAGAAAGATGACTCAAGCAATGAAGATGAAGATGAGAAGAAGAAGAACAAGCCATACAAGAAGAGAGATGGCAAAAAGAGAGACTTCCACAAGAAGAAGAAGAGTGAAAAGGCCTACATCGTTGATGATTGGCTCACGGACATTGATTCATCAAGTGGATCATCCGATGATGATAGTGACAATGAGAAGGTGGCCACCATTGCTATTGATCTTTCATCTTCACTGCCACCATCGCTATCATCCTCTACACACCTATGTCTTATGGCCAAGGGTGAACTCAAGGTATCAAATGATGGTGATAGTAGTGATGATGAACATGCTAGTGATGATGATAGTGATAGCGATAGCGATGACGATGATTCACCTTCATATGATGATCTTGTTAAAATACTAAGAAAATACACTAAGATTATTAGGAAGAGTAGAGCTAAAAATGAAAAGCTTGATGCTAAAAATAATTCACTCTTAGCAAAATGTGATACATTAGAAAAGGCTAATGTTGAGCTCAAAGAAACAAATGATTCTATATCATCCAAACTCAAGGAGCTCAAATCTTCTAAGAAAGAGCTTAAAGATAAACATGATAAACTTGAGTGGGTGCATAATGAGCTCATCACTAGCCACAACAAGCTAAAAGATTAATACACTACTCTTAAGATCAATCATGATACACTTGTTATTGCTTAAGAATTTTTACCAAATGAGCCACATGATGCTACTAACCATGTTGTTAAGATTGATATAGCTACATCATGTGATGATTTGATTGATGAGAGCATTGAGCAAGGATCTAGTGGCAAAGGCAAGCAAGTGGTTGAGTGCAATGACTATGATGAATATGTCAAGCTCAAGAACACAAATGAAAAGCTCATGAAAGATATTGAAGAAATGAAAAGCCACAATATCATTGTGCTAGAAACTCTTGATCATGATAAAGAGTTGATTCTAGAGAATGAGAAGCTCAAAGAAGAAAACAAGAAGCTCAAGGAAGAGAAGAAAGATGATGCTCTAAAGGAAGAAAATAAGAAGCTCAAGTTAGAGAAAGAGCATCTCAAGATTAGGTTGAGCAAGTTTGCTAGAGGCAAGCACCTCCAAAGTGAGCTACTCATGAACACCGTCATGAAGATGGATAGAAGTGGCATTGGATATGTGGCAAGTGTAGAGAAAAAAAAGGCTCAAGTTCAACAACAACAATCAAAGCCAAAGCCAAAGCCAAAGAGATGCTTTGAGTATGGACAAGAAGGCCACTTTGCTCATGAGTATAAAACTCCACCGCCACAACCCTTGCCCAAGCATGCTAGACCCTTTACCTTCAATGCTCACTACATGCTTAGAAAGGACTCTAGTGGGAAGATGAAAGTCATGTTCTTAGGACCTCCTAACAAGAATAGGCCTAAGAAGATTTGGGTGGCTAAGTCACTTATTGAGAAAGTGAAGGGCCCTCAATAAGTTTGGATTCCTAAAGCTTGAATCTCTTGTGTGTAGGTGAACTACAAGACCGGTGGAAGTCATTGGGTTATTGATAGTGGTTGCACTCAACATATGACTGGTGATCCTCGTATGTTCACCTCACTAGATGAAGAGGTAGATGAACAAGAGAAAATAACATTTGGAGATAACTCAAAGGGCAAGGTTAAAGGATTGGACAAAGTGGCAATATCAAATGATCATTCCATCTCCAATATGCTCTATGTTGCTTCATTGAGCTTCAACTTGCTATCCATTGGACAATTGTGTGATCTTGGTTTCCAATGCTTGTTCACCGAGAAGGAGATTGTTGTATCCAAGGTAGATGACAATCAAGTGATATTCAATGGATTTAGATACAACAACTTATATCTAGTAGATTTCACCTCCGAAGATGCAAATTTGAAGACTTGCCTATTCACCAAAACAACACTTGGGTGGCTATGGCATAGAAGACTTGCTCATATTGGGATGAGTTCACTCAAGAAGCTTATGAAGAATGATTTGGTGAGAGGGTTGAATGATGTGAAGTTTGAAAAGGATAAGCTTTGTAGTGCATGTCAAGCCAGCAAGCAAGTTGCAAATACTCATCCAACCAAAGCTTTCATGTCAACCACAAGAGTGCTAGAACTCCTACATATGGATTTATTTGGACCAACAACATACAAGAGTTTGGGAGGGAATCTTTATTGTCTTGTGGTTGTTGATGACTATTTAAGGTATACATGGGTATTCTTCCTTCATGACAAATTCAAAGTTGCATCTTGCTTCAAGAAGTTTGCCAAGAGAGCTTAAAATGAATTTGAAGTGAAGCTCAAGAAGATAAGAAGTGACAACAGAAAAGAATTTGACAATACAAACAATGAAGCTTATTGTGATGAAGTTGGGATCAAGCATGAAGTCTCCGCAACTTATACTCCTCAACAAAATGGTGTAGTTGAGAGGAAGAACCGGACTTTGATCACTCTTGCAAGGACAATGCTAGATGAGTACAACACCTCCGAAGCTCTATGGGCAGAAGCAATCAACACTGTATGCTATGCATCCAACCGCCTATTCCTTCAAAAGTTATTTGGCAAGACACCTTATGAGTTGCTCAATGAGAAGAAGCCGAATGTCTCCTTCTTTAGGGTATTTGGTTGCAAATGCTACATCTACAAGAAGCAGCAACACCTACGGAAGTTCCAAAGACATTGTGATATTGGTTTTCTTATTGGTTACTCATCAAAGTCCAAAGCATATAGAGTATTTAATCATGCCACCGGCTTGGTTGAAGAAACATATGATGTGGAATTTGATGAATCTAATGGCTCCTAAGGAGCATATGAGAATCTTAATGATGTAGGTGATGAACCATTGAGAGAGACTATGAAGAACATTTCGGTGGGAGACATCAAGCCAAAAGATGATGAAGATGATGTACAAGTCATTGATCAACCTTCTTCATCAAGTATGCCACAAGATGGTGAAAAAGAGGGGAGAGTAGAAAATGAAGATACTCATATCTCCCATGAGCAAATGGTGGTACAAGCACAAGATGTTGATGCTCCACAACCTCCTCCTCAAGTGGTCAATAGAAGAAATACACCTCTCCTACAAGATTATCCATAAGATCTTATCATAGGGAGTCCATCAAAGGGTGTAATGACTTGGTCTCAAAAACTTACTTCATTTATTGCTCATCACTCTTTTGTCTCTTGCTATGAGCCTACCAAGGTAGAAGAAGCTCTTAAAGATCTAGATTGGATCAATGCCATGCATGAAGAGTTGAACAACTTCACTCATAATGAAGTTTGGACGCTTGAAGAGCGACCAAAAGATGCAAGAGTCATTGGAACAAAGTGGGTGTTCTACAACAAGCAAGATGATCAAGGTGTTGTTGTGAGGAACAAGGCAAGACTAGTTGCAAAGAGGTTCTCCCAAGTTGAAGGTTTGGATTTTGGAGAGACCTTTGCACCGGTTGCAAGATTAGAAGCCATCTATATCCTACTTGCATATGCATCACATCATAAAATGAAACTATATCAAATGGATGTGAAAAGTGCATTTTTAAATGGCTTTATTAATGAACTAGTCTATGTTGATCAACCTCTCGGGTTTGAAGATCCTAGATATCCTAATCATGTTTATAGGTTGTCCAAGGCACTATATGGGCTTAAACAAGCCCCAAGAGCTTGGTATGAGCGCCTTCGAGACTTCCTCATTGAGAAGGGCTTCACTATTGGGAAGGTCAATACCACACTATTTACCAAGAAGCTTGATGGGCATATCTTTATTTGTCAAGTATATGTTGATGATATCATCTTTGGATCATCAAATGAAGACTCATGCAAAGAATTTGGTGAATTGATGTCGAAGGAGTTCGAGATGTCAATGATTGGTGAGCTTATATTCTTTCTTGGTTTTCAAGTCAAGCAAATGAAAGAAGGCATCTTCATCACTCAAGAGAAATACACAAAAGATCTTCTCATGAGATTCAAGATGGATGAATGCAAGCTAATCAAGACACCAATGCCTACCAATGGACATCTCGACCTAGATGAGGGAGGTAACCCGGTTGATCAAACTCTCTACCGTTCTATGATTGGTAGCTTGTTATATTTAACCGCATCTAGGCCCAACATCATGTTTAGTGTGTGTATGTGTGCTAGATTTTAAGCTAATCCTAAGAAAACACATTTAATTGCCATAAAAAGAATCCTTAGGTATCTTAAGCACACACAAGCATTGGCCTTTGGTATCCCAAAGGAGCTATATTTGAATTAATTGGCTATTCCGATTTGGATTACGCTGGATGCAAAGTTCATAGAAAGAGCATATCCGGAGGGTGCCATTTGCTTGGTAGATCACTTGTATCTTGGTCCTCCAAGAAACAAAATAGTGTAGCTTTGTCCACCGCCGAAGTAGAATACATTGCCATAGGTGCTTGTTGTGCACAAATATTATACATGAAACAAACTTTGCTAGACTATAGTATAGTTCTAGAAAAGGTATCTATTTTGTGCGACAATGAAAGTACAGTAAAACTTGCAAACAATCCAGTTCAACACTCTCGCACCAAGCACATAGATATCCGCCATCACTTTCTAAGAGATCATATTGCTAAAAATGATATATCACTAGAAGGTGTAAGAACTGAAGATCAATTAGCAGATATCTTCACTAAACTGTTAGATGAGGCTACATTTTGTAGACTGCGGAATGAGCTCAATGTACTTGACTTTAGCAACTTTACTAAAAATTGAGCTTGTATTGTCCCTTGCATTCATTGTAATATACAACATGTTTAATTTTTGGCAATGCATATAGGGCTTGTCTAACATGGTTAAGATAACCGCCGAAAAGCATGCGAAGAAGCTTACCCTTAGATCAAACTTGACAAGCAACTAGATTTACTTACAAAGTATTGCATATGCATGGATGTTGTTTTGTCGTTTTGTTCCATTTGCCCTCTTATTGCCTATTTTCTTAAAAAGAATTATAGCCTAAGGCAAAATATTTTGAAAAATATGAGGGTTTAAGAGAGGTCACTCACATCAGTCCCAATTGGTATTTATTTGGATCTTATTTAAGTTGGGACTTAATTGGGAACAGGCAGCACGAAGGAACTTCGAAGATTTGCTGGAAAAGGACCATCGGACGCTGCATCGGACTCTGCAGTCCAGCGTCCGGTCAGTTCACAGGAGGTGAACTGTAGCTGAAGGAGTGACCGGATGCTGCGTTTGTGTGTCCGGTCAGGAAGGGATCCAGCGTCCGGTCGATCTACATGGAGTTCAAGGCAACTGACCGGACCCTGCCTGCGTCCGGTCATGGACCACCGAACACGTCCGGTCACGATTCTAGAGGAATTGGACCTCTCTGGAATCGATCGGACGCTGGGTGGTAGCGTCCGGTCGCTACCATCAGAGCGTCCGATCAGTGGATCTCGTGCGGCATTAGGACTCTTCTTCCATTTCCTATTCTGTCATGTTGGGGTCCTCTTTTAACCATAGCCGTCGCGTGCATCTTGACCTAACCCCATACGCTGCCGCAACTTTCTCGTGCCTAAGCTCCGCACCGCCGCAGCTCTTCCACACCGCCGAGCATCCTTGTCACCAGAGTGCTGCCCACGCTCGCCTCTGTCCACGACTGCCCGCACCAAGCACCTTGCGCCACCGCAGCCGCACGCCTCCCGCGACCGAGCGCTCATCCTTACAGCCGCATCCGCTCGACCTTGCCGTGTTCCCACGCCTCCACCGTGCCAATCCGCCATGCCAGCAGTGCTCGGGCCAGCCACCGAGAGCCATCCAAGCCAGCACCTGCCATGCCCTAGCCCTGCCTCCTCGTTGGTAAGGCCATAGCATCCACTCTGCTTGATCTTGAACCTTTCAATTTTCAATGCTTTGACCTAAATCATCCAGGGCCGTAGATTCATCGAAGTGCTTCGCCAACCCTAACCCTAGCCGGTTCCGAGGTTCCCCGCGTGACGTCTCTTCTTTTCTCGGATCACCGGTTCATCAGGTAGAAAGCCCATCGCCTCAATTTCATACCTACATTGCTTGCTTCCTAGGGTTTTCGCATCTATTAGATATATTGTATTTATTTGTATATCCATCTATTCCATCGTGCAGCGAGTCGGTGCCGTTGATGTTCTTGTGGCAGTTGTCAGTTAACTCGGAGCCAAGTTCGCGAGTACGGATCGAGGCCAAGCCTTAGGAGTGTCAGTTTGACAGTTGATCTTCGTTAGCGGCAGTTCATCCTCTTGTCAGATCAGTTGGCTCGCACGAAGAACATTGGTGGTGGTCCAGGAGATGACGATTGGAGGCCCTTGCCTTGCCTGCCCGCAGGAACCAAAGGCAAGGCAACAAAGCAGGTTACATCCAAGAAGCACAAGTACCCCGATGCAGAGACAGCGAGAGCAGCAGCAGTCGCTGAGTCCGTAGAGCGTGTTGAGAGAGGTGGTGCTCGTAGTGGAGTTATCATAGCATATCATCTGGCACCAGACGCGCAGGGCAGACTTAGGGAGATTGAGCGACTTCATGGTAGTCCATCTAGGACTGTCATGATGGCAGGACGTCATCTGGCTATTGAGGAGCCTCAGCGTTAGGGGGAGTCTCAGCAGGAGCCACAACAGTAGCCCCCCACCAGCAGAGCCTCAGCCAGCTCAGGAGACTCAAGAGGGACAACAGGCCGAGGAGACCGAGCAGGCACTCTAGCTACGCCGCTCTGGTCGTACTAGTGCTACAGTTCCACCGAGGCTAGCTACACAGCACAGGGGTTCACGCCCACTGCCTAGACCACAGGGTCTGTCTCCAGTGGTACATCTTGACTTGAGGGCCACCATAGCCAGACAGGTTCGCTAGCTAAGGTTTGTTGAGTTTGACGTGTGGTTCCCTTCGAGGAGGGATGAGAGAGCAGCAAAGGGTTTCTATACACCGCTCTAGGAGGATTTCTATAATGCTTATCTCAATAGTGGGGCAGTGTTCAGATCTCAGCAGGTATGTAGTATAGAGTCTATTATGGCAGTAGTCAGAGAGTATATCTGCCCCTACTTGTCATATTTGCCAAGGCTGACAGATCTGATTAGTTGGACAGGAGTATATGTACCATCTTGGGTTCGGTAGTTTTATGCTTTGCTCTATGTTGACCCGCATCATAACTTCATTCACTTTGCATTCAACAATAGAGACTACAGGGTGATAAGTTTTAGGGTTAGGGAGATACTGAGGCTATAGGATCAGCCTATCAGATTGCATAAGGTATGTTATAGACAGCAGGAGCCTCCTAGGCGTCCTCATGGAGGGATGGTGCCCCCTATAGATCTTGTGCGCCATTGCTTCAAGGAGCCCTTTAGTGATGGGTCGAGGAGGAACCCTAGTGACCTTACTCCTATAGCTTGAGTGCTAGATGCCATCATTAGGAGGACACTTCTTCCTAGGTTGGGATACAGAGAGGGTCTGACTCGCCTATAGCTCTGGCTCCTCAACACCCTGATGCAGCAGACCGTGTTCGATATTTGGGACCTCCTTCTATTAGAGATAGAGGATACTATAGCTGAGGGCTTCAAGGGTCGCAGACAGCTTCCATATGTACATTGGATCACATTCTTGATGCTCAAGTCTGTGCAGGTCAGGACCCTAGAGATGGTTGTCGAGTATAAAGGTGCCACCATAGAGTTTCCAGCATATAACATGGCACAGAGGATTAGACATAGCACACCATAGGCACCCACTCAGCCTAGCCATCATCCAGATATTCCAGAGTCAGTAGCTCAGCAGGACGAGATTATCAGAGGCATAGCCACTACTGAGGAGGAACAGCTTGAGGCACAGCAGAAGGCGATAGAGTCTAGTGACAGCTCGGATGATGATTATTTACCGATTCCTCATATGTCTCCATGCAGACACGATGCAGAGGCCGGTAGTTCTAGCTCAGCTCCACCTGCACCGTAGACGGACCCCGCCTTGATTGCTATTCTTGAGCGGATGCAGCAAGATTAGGCACGACAGGCTCAGGAGATCGCTGTCAACTTTGCACAGTTTTAGGCTCGTCAGGACGAGTTCCAGCGACAGCAGTAGCTCCTTCAGCAGCAGCAGCAGATGCATCAGCAGTAGTTACTCATGCAGCAGTAGCTTATGGGATTCATGCAGCATGTAGTAACAGCACTGGGGGCCCCACAGCTACATTTTTTGCCCTAGCTTGCTCAGCCTGCCACCACTACGATGACTCTAGCAGTACAGCCTAGTGGGCTTCAGAGTCAGGGATAGCCTCCAGCTCCATTTGCATCACCCACAGTTCAGGTGTCCTAGTGGTTGTCCTTACCCGTGGTAGCCCCGCAGTTCATACCATTTCAGATGGGCTTCACACCAGAGCAGTTATCCTCACTTTTTATGCCTAACACGTCAGTCTCCAGGAGTCTTGGAGCATCCTTTAGCGAGTTGATCAGCATGCCTACACCGCCACATATGTATGCCACTGGTCCTTCTACAATAGCTCCAGTCATCATGACTACTCAGAGGCTCCCTTCGTCTGTCGCCTCTTCTGATCCTACGATAGACGTCCTAGCAGCATCACAGGCAGCACCTACCCTAGCTCAGACCCAGACCGCTTTAGAGACACTTCTAGCCACAGAGGGTTAGTCAGTACAGAGCTCAGGGTCAGATGATGATGGCGCCCAGTTTCATCTTGCTCCACGTACTTCAGCGCCTGGCTCGTCCGCTGCAGCCCCACCGACCGACCCTTAGGTTTTGGTGTTTGACGCCAAAGGGGAGAGGGTTCGAGTATGTAGACTCAGGGGGAGCGACATTTAGGGAGAGCTAGTTATCTAGTATTAGCTTATTATATATATTTGGAGTTTTATTTGTGTGATACTCTATTATGTTTATGCATTCGAGTATGTAGACTTAGGGGGAGCGACATTTAGGGGGAGCTAGTTATCTAGTATTAGCTTATTATATACATTTGGAGTTTTATTTATGTGATACTCTATTACGTTTATGCATTCATGTGTTTACCTTCATACATACTATTATATCTATGTGATAGTGCTATCTACATCATTGTGATTTATGACATGTGTGCTCTCTACTTTACATTATTTATATGTCATATCACTTGTGTTATGCTCATTTGCCTTTGCTTCTGCATTTATACTTCAATGCAAATGAGCTTTGTTATTTGTACTCTTGCTTAATTCATATCCTTTGAGTACATCGTGTTGGCTTGGGTCATATAAGCTTACCTAACCCTTTTGTTCTTATTGACAAAAGCTTATATGAACCAAGCCCATCAAAAACCTCACTCTTTCACATACTCGAGGTGGTATTGTCATCAATTACCAAAAAAGGGGAGATTGAAAGTATCTAGGCCCCTAGTTGGATTTCGGTGATTAATGTCAATATAAGATTACTATGACTAACGTGTGTTTTGTAGAGACAATTAAGTTAGGTCATGATAATGGAGATTGATTGGGCAATCGAGGTGGACATGCCCCTACGATGGAAATCATTTCGGTTTTCAAAGGATGGACGATAAGGTTAAGGATGACTAGTTCTAAGTGTCGATTGGAGTTGAAGAGACACTTAGAGTAGTTTAGGACTTTGTTTTTCCTTTGGTCGTACTATTAAGGGGGGTATGGACAGGTAGCTTGACCTAGATAAGTCTAGTGAGTTAGGTGTGGTGCACACTTGTTAAAACTAGCTCTAGGTAGCTCCTACGAATGCCTAAGATCATTTGGAGCTAACTTCATTCATATATGATCGAGAGTTGGAAGTGAATGGAGGGTCAAATGCTGATCGGACGCTGGCTCCGGTGTGACCGGACGCTGGCCGCAGGGTCCGGTCAGTTCATTTGATCAAGCAGTTAGCGTTCGATGCGATCGGACGCTAGAGTGGTCAACTGACCGGACGCTGAGAGGCAGCGTCCGGTCGACTCCCGTAAGGTTCTAGAGAAGGGAATCTACGACCGAACATGTCCGATCAGTACTGACCGGACCCTGGGGGTTCAGCGTCCGATCGAGTACAGTAAGGTTCTAGTAAGGGTTTAATGCGACCGGACACGTCCGGTCAGTGGTGATCGGACCCTGCCAGCGTCCGGTCAACACATTATCACTGGAATACGGGTTGAACTGACTGAAGCATCCGGTCACCCCGCATAAGCTCATAATGGTTCGTTTTTCAGGCTACCTTATAAATAGAAGCTCCACTCGTTTGTGGAGTTACTTTTGCTCATTCCAACAGCTGAGAAACACATTTGTGAGTGCCAAGAAGAGCAATGTCCTAGTGAGGTGATTGAGATTTGAGAATCCAAGAGAGTAGCCTCATTAGTGAATCAAGAGTAGCCAAGTGTGCATCCATCTTCTCATTAGGCTTCGCGTGGTCAAGTGAGAGTTCGTGCTTGTTACTCTTGGTGATTGTCATCACCTAGACGGCTTGGTGGTGATTAGGAGCTTGGTGATCATCTGACGGAGCTTGTGGGTGACCCAACTCAAGTTGTGAGCGGCTTTGGGTGATTCGCCTTGACGGAGTGTCGAAGAATCAACCCGTAGAGAGCACTTGATCCTTGCGCGGATTAAGGGGGAGCTACACCCTTGCGCGGGTGCTCCAACGAGGACTAGTGGGGAGTGACGACTCTCCGATACCTCGGTAAAACATCGCCGTGTTCCTCTATCTTCATTTACTTTGAGCATTTACTTTGAACAATTTAATACTTGTCTTTATATTCATAGAATTGCCATGCTAGAGTAAGTTTGGAATATAGGTTGCAAGTCTGTTGTGCGTTAGATCAATAGAAACACTTTTCTAGACACAAGGAGTTAATTGGGCTAACCGTAGGATTTGATTATTGCAAGAAAATTTAGAATTAGCCCAATTGATCCCCCCCTCTTGGGCATCTTGATCCTTTCAGTTACCTCCACATGACGCTGATTCTAAGATTTGTTAAACATATTTTTTACCTACGCCTTAACCAAGTGACTGGCCGACGCGCGCGAGGGCGCGTGTGATGTACTAGTTTGGAACGCAGGTGAGCGAGATCCCTGAAGCCAGCCGCCCTTTGCGTCCTATGATTGCCGTTGCCGATGTGTATAGCGTACTGCTAATCCGTTACAGCGTTCCTTTGTTTTTTTAGGCCATGTTGCCGTGCCACTAGGTCAGGATTCAAGAACACGCCACTTTGCACTGCTTTCACTCCCACCCGACCAAATGGCCAACTTTTTCCCTGTCTGCTGCACGTCTTCTGAGAATAATATAGTAATACTGGCTAGAGCGCTCATCGCTCGTCATGTGTATTTTTCGTTGTGAAATACTCCGTACTGCCCAGGCAGCAGCTCTACGCCAGGTTCGCTGGAATTTATCAGCTCGATTTATCAGCTATGGTATACTATTTTCTCTCGTAACAAAATTATATCAACCATCAAATGAACAGTTCATAGTTGTGGCAGTCAGTTCGCTGAAAAAAAAAGAAATGGACAGCCCAACCGAACCGATCCAACTGGTTGTTAACCTTTTGTTTTCCCTGCCGTAACGTCGGCCGGCCGGCCGGCGCACTAATCAGCACCTCATCAACCAGTATTTCCAGTTGGAACCAGTGTACGTATATTATTTCCCCCAAAACAACGACAATAAACCCGTCCCGTCCGGTTGTCGTGACTCACGCCGGCCGACGGAGGCCAGGCCGCTGTCACGGGCCAGCGGTGGCGCTCGATAAATCATCACGCCGACCGCTGGTACAGGCCGGCACAAAATCACAGCCACTGACCAACCACAATACTCCTACATGCCATCGCGCAGGCCAGATTCGCACGATCACAATTCACAGGACGGTGCTCTCCTCCCAAATTACCAGTGTCCGTCCGTCGACCGTCCACCTCGCGGCGCGGACGAGAACGATACGATGCGTTCACGCGTCTGTCTCGGGTGGGGCCATGGGGGGTGGTTCAGGGGAATCCAGCCAGCCAGCAGCTATAGGCATGTTTGGGAAAACGTTTTTTTAGATAAGCTGCACAATAAAGTAAAAGCGTCAATCAAAATAAGCTGGTTTGATTCAACTTCTGTTTTTTTATATAAATGAGAGCTGTGGAAATAAGTATGGCTAGAATAAGCTACTGAAAAATATGACATTTAGTTGTTGATTTCAACTTATTTTGACCATAAGCAGCCTATAAGCTATACAGGTCCATAGGCAACGAGGAAAAGTGGAAAAACGGAGGCCGATCGAGCTCGCCGGCCGGCCGGTCGACAGTCGGTGGCGAGCGAGTCTTGCCTACTCTGAAGTTGCCATCCTGTCCTCGCCCTGCAGCCAGTGCGTTGTTTTGAGGGTGTTTAGCTGGGCGAATTTTGGACTTTAAGTTACTGTAGTATTTTTTTATTTGGTAATTAGTGTTTAATCATGGTCTAATTAGGTTCAAGTTCAAAACGTTCGTCTCGTGATTTCCAACCAAACTATGTAATTAGTTTTTTTCGCCTATATTTAATACTCCATACACGTATCGTAAGATTCGATGTGATAGGTATTGTAGCACTTTTTTGGAATTTGGTCTGGCAACTCAACACGGGCTTTATACACCGGAGTATTTGTTATACTAGTACAACTTTCGTTTCGGCCATCCCATCGCTTTCGTGCCAACCGATCATCCACTCTGGCCAGCTGCCGTCGCTGCTCCTTCATTCCTACTAACTGACAACCGAACGAAAAACAGCAAATCCAGTCCCTGGCCTTTCTTGAGAGGATAAAAAAAAATTAGAGAAAAACATCTCTACAAAAAGGATCTTGCAAATCATGTCCCAGCTCAGACCCATACGAAAATGTGCTACACTGCCACCTACTCACAAGAGTACTTTGGTGTATATATATGATAACAAAATAAGATGGTGTGAACGAGAACGTTTCGAAACTCTTGTGAGCTCTGCGGAAAAAGTTGTTTCGTTGTGGTTGGAGCTAGACCTGTACATGGTTCGGTTACAAAACCGGCCCAACCCAGTAACCAGCCCATAATAAACCGTTTTTTAGGCCACGCACGGGCTGGTTTGGTTACGGTCAAAACCGTGGTACCCGTCTTCTTCCTTGAGGATTCGACTGACGAGCCGCCGCCGGCGAGATGGGCACCCGTAGCTTCACCACCGGCGACAGCGCATCACCGCCTATGAGGAGCGCCTGATCCTCCAGCTCCACGCGCAGTGGGCAGCAGGTAGTCACGCATCTCAGGAGCCTCCTGCGACACACCGACAACGGCATCAAGAGCTTCTCGAGAACGCGGACGAGAAAGAAGGCGCTTGAGGAGGGAAGGCCGGCTGCGGCCGCAACAGGGACAACGGACTTGCCGTCGTTCCCTTGGTCCTCGATCCCCCAACAGCAGTTCAGCCATGTCGTCCTCGTTAGGTTCGTCGTCGTTGCGGGAACGGCGCCGCAGCAGCAACGACGATGGCGACGCCGAGCTCAGGCTCAAGCTCAAGGAGGCGTCCATGGCCACAGTTGCGGCGACCAAGCATGAGCAGCCTTCAGCTATGGAACAAGGTCACGGCAGCCGATGCGGCGGCGATGCTGGTGCAGTTGCTGTCGTCGCTTGGGAGTACTGCTCGAATTGATGGATCCGAACCAATCGAACCAAAATGGAAACCGTGGAACCCGCTGGTTCCTAACCGCCGAACAACATCTTTCACGGGTTGGGCCGGGTTTTGCCCAAAGACCAGTAAAACCGGACCATGTACAGGGTTAATTGTAGTTGCAAAGTGGCAGTCCGTACGTGCTTGAAACAAATTGATTGGCGTGGCAATGACCGTCGGTACGCCGGCAATAGAGCGACGCCGCAACCACTGACAGACAGAGGTGTGCACTTGACTTCTTACCCTCCTCCACGACAGCACCATCGTATTCTCTTTCATCATTATCTCTTAATCTCCACGTTCCTGTCTGTCTTCTCTATTTTTTTTCGAAGACACGCGAACCTAAATCTGATATATATAGGTGTTTGATCGGTAGATGAGGCGTCCAATCTAAGGAGAAATGTCATATGCAGAAAGCAGACATGACCGCTTCGGTTTATCAACCGTGCGCCTGCGTTTTTCTAAAAAAAATATGGAAGAGAAAACATAAACATGTTAATTCCAACGCGAACAACAGCATGAATAAGTAATGAAGTATTACTTTACATCCCAAATTATAAAATGTTTTGGCTTTTTCAGATACATCAGAATACATTAAGTCTAAATATATAGCAAAAACAATGTACTCCATCTGTCCTGTAATATAGTGCATTCTAAGAATTTTAAGACAAATTAAGAGAGGACATAAAAGACATGCACCCTCATTTTATTTTCTAACCAGACGCTATCATCAACGTGATTAATAGTGATTGGTTGATAAATAGAAAATATTTAATATAAAATTGGTTTTTGTCCTCTAAAACGTATTATATTTTGGGACAAATTTTGAATGCTAGAATACACTATCAGCCTGTTCGCTTGCTCGTAAACTATCGTAAATTTTCAGGCAGGAACAATGTTTTTCTCTCACACCAAACCAGCCAGCAGTAAATAATACACGATATGATACGGCCTCCCGAACAGGCTGTATATTATAGGACGGATAGAGTATCTAAAAATATAAAAACGTCTTATAATTAAAAATGGATGAAATATATCTCAGATGGCTGACAAAAGGTCCCTCATGATTGACAAATCAAAACATGTAGCGACAATTTGGCATTCAAAAAATTTGCGACTTGCGAGGCAAAGGAAAAATTGAGACGGCAATGGAATGCCCACAGGGCAGAGCGGAGTGAGTTGGTAGACCACCATTGTCCTGAATAAATATCAGATGGGCTCCTGAGACTTAGGGTCTTTTTGTTTTGTGGAACTAGATACTAGAGATTATTTTTTAGTCTTTTTTAGTCTCTTTTAATTAAATAGGAGGGACTATTAGAGAGACTTTTAATCTCTAGTCCACTAGTTCCTTGAAAGATGTTTTTTTGGGACTAATGGACAAACTTTACAGCCTTTATCCTTCTCTCTCTCCTCCCTCACCTCTGTCAAAATAAAGAAGAAGGATATTTTAGTCTTTGTTTAGCTCTTTAGTCTTTGAAACCAAACATATTATTTTGTCTCGCTTTTAGTCATTTTTTAGTCTCTAATCCCTGGAACAAACATGGCCTTACTTCCGGCCATAACACATAGATTCTTTTCCCATGGTGTTTTAGAGCTACAACTTGCTGGATAACATGAGACCTGAGGCCTTGTTTAGTTTCAAAAAGTTTTCCCAAAAAGTGCTACAATATCCATCACATTGAATCTTGCGATACATGCATGGAGCATTAAATATAGACGAAAAAAAACTAATTACACAGTTTGGTTGGAAATCGCGAGACGAACGTTTTGAGCCTAATTAGTCCATGATTGAATACTAATTGCTAAATAAAAACGAAAGTGCTACAGTAGCCAAATTCCCAAATTTTCCAACTAAACAAGGCCTGAGTTATTACTAATCGTGTAAAATCATGAGAGCTGAATAAACAGTAAAATCAGCAAAAGCGTTGAACGAATGCAAAGCCCTTGCCTCTGACGATTGTCATTAGTGAATTTGTCGCTTCGGAGAATTGCCTTGGTTATCTTTAACACCCGTTTTGGTGTCTTTTAGTTTTACGGTTTTACCTTTTTGTCCTCTCTCTGTCGACTCTGGTCCACAATTCCCTGCTGAGCTGGACTAAAATGCCCCTGCCCGCTCGTGGGGTTGTCTGTGGTCCGATTGCACCGAGGCGCGAGCCATCATTTCTCTCCTCTGCCCTCCGCGGCTCCGCCGCACCCGCACTCGTCTCCTCCCCTCCCCTCCGTCACCCGCCTCCTCGCTATGGCTAGGGAGACTCTCCCGGCCTCTTCCTCCCCTTCCTACCAGACTATCCTCCTACCGCAACCGCAATGGACCTGACGGTTTCCATCCACCTGGCCTCCCTGTCGCGCGAGCTGATCGACCCACGCAACTGCAATGCCGTCCAGAGGCTAGATCGTGCTGCCGAGCGCTGATCACGGTGAGGCCACCCAGAGTCCCAGATCCACCCGATTGCCACCTGGACTCCACCCCCTGCCATTTCTTCTCCCGTTCACGCCGCGTGCGCTCTCCCTCCCTCCCTCTCTCTCTCGTGCGGCAACTGGGCGACAGCCGACGCCCCTACGCCAGGTGCCCAGGTCGGGTCCTTTGCCGGCGACGAGCACACACCAGGTTTGCGCACCCTTTCTCTTCCATTCCTGCCGTGCGAAACCGAGCACACGAACCCTAATTTAAGGTTTTTTTTTGTTCGGATCTGATCTAATTACTAGCGTACGCATGCCTATAGCTAAGATTTTTTTTTTTGGCAAAAATTATTGGGTGTACAATACAATTGTACACCCATGCCCTTTACTGGGTCCGCTCCTGTCCTTAGCCAATGTTCATGTTTTTCCGTTAATATAATTGATTCGTCAGGTTCAATTTTGAAGCATTTACATGCCGCCTTAATAAATTTGTTCCGTTTCTTCCAGGGTATTGTGGAGAGCTACCCATCTGTTTCGGTTTCTGGGAAGAACAGTTTTGGCATAATTTTCACCCTAAGATGCCTGGAATTACAGTGGATGGAGTTGTTGCAGAGGAGGTGCCGAACGGGGTGAATTCCTCTCCACAGAACGAAAATCTGCCCGCCCCAAAGTCGACGGCGGCTTCAACGATGGCAGCAAGCATGCAAAGCGAGGCACTTGAGATGCATGTTGAGGGCTCCGGTGCTGGGGAGCCCTCAATTGAGCAGCTCTACAACAACGTGTGCGAGATGGAGAGCTCAAGTGAGGGTGGCTCCCCATCACGCGAGAGCTTTGGCTCAGATGGGGAGGAGTCTAGGATTGACTCAGAGCTTCGCCATCTTGTTGCTGGGGAGATGGAGGCCATGAAGGTTATTGAGGAGGAAGAGGAGAATGGGAGTGTTGCCAACGTTGTACCCCCTGCTCCTGCTGAGAATGGGACCCAAGTAAAGGAACAGTATTCCAATTCGTCCAAGAAGTCGAAGAATGCCTCAAAATCACAGCTTGAGTCTGATGCCTCTGTTGGTCCCAATGGAAAGGCGTCCACCGAGGAAGGTGAGAGCGAGGTCAGCAAACCGGCAAGCCGAGTTGGCCGTCGGCGGAAATCAAATGCCAATCCACAGAATGGAACAGAAGATGCTGGGCTTGATAACCCAGACCTTGGTCCATTTCTTCTCAAACATGCAAGAGACTTGATTGCCTCAGAAAACCCACGACGGGCATTGAAATATGCTCTCCGTGCCATAAAGTCATTTGAGAAATGTGCTGGTGGAAAGCCAAGCTTGAACCTAGTGATGAGTTTGCATGTTGTTGCAGCAATCTACTGCAACTTGGGAAAATATGAAGAGGCTGTACCTGTGCTGCAACGATCCCTTGAGATCCCTGTAATTGAGGAAGGTCAGGAACATGCTCTTGCAAAGTTTTCTGGTTGCATGCAGTTGGGGGACACCTATGGCATGCTAGGTCAAACTGCACTCTCACTGCAATGGTATGCTTCTGGGCTTGAAATCCAAAAGCAAACATTGGGAGAGCAAGACCCAAGGGTTGGAGAGACTTGTCGGTACTTAGCTGAGGCTCATGTGCAGGCACTACAACTCGACGAAGCACAAAGATTGTGTCAGATAGCCCTTGACATCCACAGGGAGCATGGAGAGACGACCTCACTAGAAGAAACAGCTGATAGGAGGCTGATGGGTCTGATTTGTGACACCAAGGGTGATCATGAAGCTGCCCTGGAGCATCTTGTGATGGCCAGCATGGCCATGGTAGCCAATGGTCAGGAGACAGAGGTGGCCTCAGTGGATTGCAGCATTGGTGATATCTACCTCTCCTTGGGCCGGTATGATGAGGCTGTGTTTGCTTACCAGAAAGCTCTTACTGTATTCAAGACCAGCAAAGGGGAGAATCATGCAACCGTGGCTTCTGTTTTTGTGCGCCTAGCGGATCTGTACAATAAGACAGGGAAGCTGAGGGAGTCAAAATCTTACTGTGAAAATGCCCTAAAAATATACCAAAAACCTATTCCAGGGACTTCTCTGGAAGAAATTGCCACTGGTTTAACTGATGTTTCAGCCATATATGAGACGATGAATGAGCATGAGCAAGCACTCAAGTTACTTCAGAAGGCCTTAAAAATGTACAACAATTCTGCTGGCCAACAGAGCACAATTGCTGGAATTGAGGCTCAGATGGGCGTCTTGCACTATATTTTGGGCAATTATGGTGAGTCCTATGATTCCTTCAAGAGCGCGATTGCGAAGCTCCGCACTTGTGGTGAGAAAAAGTCTGCCTTCTTCGGGATTGCCCTGAACCAGATGGGCTTGGCATGTGTTCAAAGATATTCGATAAATGAAGCAGCAGAATTGTTTGAGGAAGCTAGAACTGTTCTGGAACAAGAATACGGGCCATATCATCCAGATACTTTAGGAGTATACAGTAATCTTGCTGGAACTTATGATGCAATGGGCAGGTAAACTCCCTACTTCTCGAACTCAAATCATTGTCTCAACTATGTGTTGATGATTGTCTGTGTGGCTGCATGCATAATGATTTGCATTCCAACTAGTGATTTGCTGGAAATAGTAGGTGGTATGTAGGTAAAGGTACTCTGGCAAGTGGGAATTCTTTGGTCTTAGTCGACTCCTCTTCCAGCTAGGCGCATGATTAGCATCTGTACCAGCTCTTGCTACTCCAATTAGTTGATCAGATATTGATCGGTACAGTATAAAGTTGGATCAATTTAATTGAAGTAGGACCATTTTGCATCATCTTTACTTGCTTAGCACTGGCCGCTCTGTAAAGAAGGGCTGCATATACTTTATCCTTTTGCTTTATCTTTTTCTATTTGTTTTCTTCCTCCCTTGGAAACTTCATCTGCTTTGTAAGGCATGTACTAGACTTTTAGCTTTATTGTCTGGGTGAAAGAGTACAACTGGCTGGATCAGAAATGTCAACACTACCTTAGCTGGCTGGATCAGATTGCTGAAGCAACGGTGCTTTCTTCCTGAGGAGGAAATATCGCCCGTCAGCACCCCCGTGTCCTGCTAATATGAAAAGTTTGTGTTTCATTTTAGCCAAATTATCTGTTAATATTTGCATTTTGTTTACCAGACTGGATGAGGCCATCGAGATCTTGGAATATGTCGTTGGAATGCGCGAGGAGAAGCTAGGTACAGCAAACCCAGATGTTGACGACGAGAAGCGGAGGCTTGGGGAGCTGCTGAAGGAGGCTGGCCGGGTGCGAAGCAGAAAGGCAAAATCCCTGGAGAATCTGCTCGAGACCAACCCATATACGGCCACCAAGAGAAATCCAGTTGCGGCATGAATCACTGTTCTGAAATGATAAGGTTTCATGCTGAAAGGCGAGGATTGTTACTAAGGTATTCAATTGGTTTGTTCAGATGGGGGTAACGGGAATAGTGGTGTTTACCTATTTAGAAATATATGAAATGTTCAAATTGATGATTGTTGTAAAGTTTCAAATGCTATTATGGTTACTTGTTCAGTGCTCTTTTATACTGTTCTTGAGAAAGCGAGTGGTGGGTACTGTTTCTCCTTTTCTACCTGTCTGATGTGCGAGCTTGCATTCGTCGGTTATACCTTCATTTTTGTTACATACATGAAAAAAAATTCAATGCCACAGCTAATTCGATCGGTACTAATTGCAAAATAAATTTGCCAGCGAGAACCAGCTGTTGGACAAGTTGTAACACATCCAGTGTGATTTGCTGAAGCCTAGATCCGGAATTAACACGTCTACACAAATTATATGCGTCCTACTCCTACCCAACGCGAGCACCTTTTTCAGGGCAAACGCTGCCCGTAGTGTCCTCTACTACTCTGGCAGGACGAATCCGCAGGGGCTCGTAGGACCGTCATTGGTCAGACTTCGCATAATCATTCCAAACTTTTCTCCGTTGAATACAAAGCTTGATGTCACTCACTGTATATAAAAGGTTGCTCGTCTAATGGAAACATAGCAAATTCACATGCCAATATAGGGAAACTGAGGGCTAAACATTGCTATAGCCCACAAGTACCAATTAATTTCTGCAAACAGAGTAGGATTATTCGTCTACAGCTTCAAGTGAGGAAGAGCTGTTGAACAGTGCCTGAAGCATGAATATGGCCATACACCAAAATTAGAGCTTCAGAAACATTAACGATCCACTGTTCATCAGTATTCAGTAACCACTACTGCTAAACTATGAGAAACATGAAGCAACTCCACGCCGAAGCCACTCTCTAGTGACCATACTTCTGGAACTCCCACTCACTGTTGTCTGCAATGTCAAATTACAAATTAGAAGGTGAGATGGTGTGGACGGGCATGAGTAACAAATAACAATCACATTGATCAAGAGGTAGAACCGCCAGGGCTACTGACCAAGAGGGCACACTTGACGGGTCTTTAGCCAACGACTGATACAGTGGAAGTGGAATGCATGGTTGCAAACTCCTGAAAAATACAAACAGACTATCAGTTCTTTCCAAGTCAAGTGACTCTGCTAAGAGTTTCAACACTTTGCAAAATACAATGCAAGCTTTGTAAAGCCACAAACAAGAGGTAAGCTAATCGCTAATCATTTAGGCTAGAAATATTAAAGCACACATGATCACAGAAATCTAGTTATTGCCCTTAACTCGAAAACAATTTGAATAACACCCTCATCTTTCAATAATTTTGCTGCGGTTGAGAAAGGTACAAACAGAATGTTTGGCTACAGAGTGTGGCCTTGTTTTATTTTTCTTAAGGAAAACTAAGATTATACTATGCATTCATATTGCAACAAGCGTACAATACCTAAACAAGCACGGATTTGCCGGATATAAGATTAGCCAAAGTGCACAGTTCTAACCAAAATATCAGCTGTAAAAAATGAAGTAACATGCAAAAGATCCCAAAAGTAAGCTGTATCCTATTGGAAGGAGCCTTTGACATGGATTTCAGAAAAATTACCACCCATAGATTGTTTTTTTATACACCTATATACCTGTCTCCTACCATGGTATTTGAGGGTTTGTTAAGAATTGCCACCTAACCTAAGTTTGACCCGGATTCCTGATGCATACAGGATATAAACATGACCTGGGAACTGTCCTAAAAACAAATGAAATATACGTGATTAGAAGAATATTAAATATCCTATTCTTGTCAAAACAGACCTTTAGTAGAAGAGTTAATGAATGCAAGGAAAATCTGATATATCACTCTGAACTGCCTAGCTAGATTAGGTAGTTACAGGTGCAACTACAATCAAAGCATACATTGCGATGGCATAACATGTCCATATGGAAGTTAATTATACTCTGGCAAATAACTAAGCATGAGTGCATGACAGTTACTACTCAACTCAATAACATTAACTGCTCTTATGCATCTAAATTAGCCGTTTCTATCAGGATTATAGTTCCAAGCAAGTACCCTCCCCTCCCCTCCCCTTCCCTCCCCTCAACACACCTCAGGACACCAGACATACCACGATCAAGGAAGAGATTTTGTTCTATCCAAACAAAAACCAACTAGTGCGCCAATGCCGATTGTAGCAGGTATATGTCTAAGAGTAATGTACCTAGAGTTCACAACTGTGTCTCACACTTTGAGACTCAACACAATAACCAAGTAGATAGGATCAAACACTTCCGAGTAACAGTGCTACCCTTTCCAATCACTCCATGGCCCCAAATAATACATCCAATTTCACGCCACAACAATCACCAAATTCAGCAGCAACCGCACACGCTGCGTTTACACAAGTAAACGCTGCACCCGATAGGGTAAAGGGGGCAAACAAGCAAAGCAGATGTGAATCATACCCCAAGCGACGGTGCATTCTTCGCTGGTGGCGCTCGCCTGGTTCGCCTGGCACTCGATGCCTACACCACACACACAAACGCGGAACGCCACGACAAGCGAGGTCAGATCAAATCACAAAACCAGAACAAATCAAAGGGGAAGGAAGGACGAGGGGCGGCGTGCTCACAGAGGTCCATGATGTGGTTGCGGCAGATGGCGCAGTTGTCCACCACGATGTCTGCGGGCGCGAAAACGAGGACGAAACAAAGTCAAATCACACGACGAATTCAAGAGAAAAAAATAATTAAAAAAAGACAGAGAGGGCGAGAGCCATGTGGCGATGCGCACGCACCCCAGGCCCAGAGAGAGACGGCGTTCCACTTCTTGATATCGAAGCGCTTGGTCCTTCTTCCCAGCGGCAGCGGCAGGGGCCGGGGCCACGACGACGACGCCCTTGCCCTTGTCCATCTCGAGACGAGGCGAACGAAACCCTAGCTAGGGATCACGCACGAGATGGGGGCGCAGCGAAAAGGAAGAGACGACTTCCAGGAGACAGGCGGACGTCAGAGGAGTCCAGATTTATAATTGCTGTTTTGGAGAAGAAAACGAACGGGGCCGAGCGATGGGGGCCTGTCGTAGTTAGCACGGTGGACCGCTGCGAAAGCCCAAAACAATCCTTTTGCTCTGGGCCGTGGTCACGTGATGTTCCTTTTGCTTTGGGCCGTGGTCACGTGATGTTTTCTCCTTTTTTTCCTCTCTCTTATTTTTCAGCGCGCGATATTATTATTTGATTGACGTTTCAGATAGGACCGTCCGGAAGGTCAAATAATAACGGATTAATCCCGAGTCACTCTGTGAGAGTAGAACATATTTGATACACATAGCTAGTTACTAGGTAGGGCTAAAAATTAGCTCAATTAGCTATGATGGTACAATCGTGAACTCAGATGGTAGCATAAGATCTGCAACCAGGCAACAGGAGACAGTGCTCGGACTCAGAAATCACGATACAGACAACGACAATATTCAGTTAAACTTGTCGATCTCATAATTTCTTCGACATTATCTGAGGATTACTAAAATCTCCAAAATTTATTGGCACTAGGACCTGCCAGTACCCGTTACAGAAGTGTATGCTTCTGCATCATTTTCTGCGTTGGGAGTAATAATTCCCTTAAAAAGCGAAGGCTTTGTTGCATGTGCTGGTATATGAGTTTACTTGTTTAGGACTTTGTAAGCTCTTAGATATGCTACCTGTTCGTTTGGCTGTGGCTCGTCGTAAACGATCGTAAATTTCTAGTCGGAACAGTATTTTTCTCTCATACAAACCAACCAGCAGTACTTCTTCACAAACCAGCAACTATATGAACCAACCAACCGAACAGGCTGATGGTCTTCCTGATGTAAACGGTTTGAGAACTGTCTTCCTTTAGCTTGCAGGAGAGACAGCATCGGTATGAACTCTGGACTATGGGGGTATTGCAGATCAGTTGAGTTGTGACGGTTGCTTCCTCCGGTTCCACCAAAACTAGATGGTGAGCCTCAGAGCACATGTTTGGGCCGACTCACTTTGGTCAGGCCCTGTTGAGACCTTTAAACATGAAGTACCCAATACTGGCAACAGTCAGGCAAATAAGTGGACAGATGACCGTGTCCATATCCAGCACCCGGTTCCTGCCGGCGGTATTGGCTTGGCGTGTTAAGACCAAATGCTCATGAAGCAGGTTGGTCAGATTGTCGAGCTGATGTATAACCTGACGCTGACCTCTTGATATATGTTCATAATCTGCGTAGGAAACAAAGCATCAAACATGAAATGTCAAGATATGTACGTACAAAAGAATGTGTTACATTAAGATAGGCGCAACCAACACTCATGTTTATTAAGATAGGCACTGCCAACACTCATGTTTTTAGGTTTAGAAATAAATACTAAATATCACAACATACTGAATAACCAAACAACTTGCATATACCAGAAAAAATGTGCAATGTTTCATTCATCCGGGCCTATTCGGCTGGTATTAAAGCCGGCTGATAAGCCAGCTGAAGCCGGTTTGTTATGAGAGAAAACTACTGTAGATTTTAGCTGATAAGTTCAAATGAACAGGCCGGCTTTGCACAATACATATCTACAAAGAAGAAGAAAAATCATATGCCCATTGGCAGCTTCGAGTCTTGTCATTAAGAACCTCTGCCACATGAATATTTAATGCCACATTTTTTTTGGAAAGACGATGAGCGTGTTCGGCTGGCTGGTTGGCTGGCATATATGAACAGTATCTTTCAGTCAGAACAGTGTTTTTCTCTCACAACAATCCAGCTGGAACAATATTTTGGCTTATTAACCAGCCAGCCGAACACTCCCGATATGGGATTGTTTACCTGAAATACAGCTGAATGTTGCAGAATATACAAGTTTCAAATAATTTTATACTAGTTGTTGACATTAAATGATATTTAGTTTCATTGATTTTGTTAGTCTGTTCATGAAAACTAATATTACATCAAACTATCTTATGAAATCATCCAATAATCATTGTTCTCATACAATATGTGTATTTGGCAATCCAGATATGATTCCACATCCATAGATGTATAGTTACATAGTTTTTTTTGTCATTGTTAACAATATTGTGACACTACCTGTACTGGAAATGGAACTGGATTACTTTTCTTTTTACTTATTTCAGACTAGATAAACTAGAACAGGATTGAATTTGTGACCCACTTGTACACTTAATTTGAGGACACTAATGACAACCCTGATCCTTTGCTATTTTTATCAAACTGTTAGAATCTGTTTGAGGTCTAAAAAATCACACTGAATTTTAAAAATGTTTGATAAACTAATGTTTGAACAATGTTGACAATACTTCCTACATCTGATTCCAACAAGCTACAAAAAAGGTATATATAGAGAGAGACCTCTTCTATCATTGGGGAATCCTTTGCAAGTTGGTTTGACGATGAAGAATGAGGTATCAGAGTACCATTGCCCAACTAAGAGAGAGATTTGTAGGCGTGGAACCATTACAAGCATCATTTGGAAGAGCTAAGTTCTGCTGACTGGGCAAATGTTTCTTCACCGTAAATTTTGAATTGAGTTCTTCAACTCGAGAGGTAAACTCATCCATCCTTTCATTCAATGTTGATATCTGTTCTGAAAGCTGGGTGATTGCACCCTACGAAATTAAAATGGAAACAAGAACATTTGCAAGTCAGCGAGAACATATGTTTTCATTGAGGACTTCAACTGCCATGCTAATGATAATTCTTCACAAAAGTCACCTGGTTGATAGCAGGCGGTTCAAGGGCCCGCCCTGCACCAAACCTCGTGTTGGTTTCTGTTAGTTTACTCAATTTCACAATATTTTTGTCTCCATGCTTTGAGTGCGTGTTTAGTTCGGGAATTTTGGTAGTTTGGCTACTGTAGTACTTTCGTTTTTATTTGGCAATTAGTGTTCAATCATGGACTAATTAGACTCAAAACGTTCGTCTCGTAATTTTCAACCAAACTGTGCAATTAGTTTTTTTTCGTCTACATTTAATGCTCCATGCATGTATCGCAAGATTCGATGTGATGACTACTGTAGTACTTTTTGGGAACTAAACAAGCACTGAATATGATTGAGATAGGCCACCGGACAACATGATAAGAAAGTCAACTAACTTCATTCAGGTTCCAAAGTTTCAAAAGTTCAAACTTGAAACAAGGATGTTATTATGAAACCTCTTCATAAGCTTGTTCCTCCGATCAGCAGAAACACGGGAAAAGGCTTCCTTTGAACTTGAGACCAGCTCATCATCGATGCTGAGCTTTGTCTTCAAATCTTCTGGTAACGCCTACATTGCAGTAAGATCTAACCAATGAACTAAACGAAACAACTAAAAGAAATGTGAATATACAGTGTAAGCAACAATAAAATATAAATACCATAACATCATTAATCAATTTCTCCGGCTGAATTTGTTCAATATATGTGCGTGGTATATAAGAACCATCCAAACCTAACTGATCCGCTACAAATTTAACATAAAGTCGATCTCTTCCTTGCACCTAAAGAAAGAAGCAAGGTCATAACATTTGCACATCTTAAATAGTTAAAAAAAAGTAATACAACAACAACCACTACAACAACAAAGCCTTTAAGTCACAAATAAATTGAAGTAGGCTAGAGTTGAAACCCAGCAGAAGCAATCAAGGTTCAGGCATGTGAATAACTGTTTTGCAAGCACTCCTATCTAAGGTTAGGTCTTTAGATATATTCCATCATTTCAAGTCTCTTTTTATTGCCTCTACCCAAGTCAACTTCTGTCTTCCTCTGCCTCTCTTCACGTTACTATCCTGGCTTAGGATTCTACTACGCAGCGGTGCCTCTAAAGGTTTCCGTTGGACATGTCCAAACTATCTCAACCGGTGTTGGACAAACTTTTCTTCAATTGGTGCTACCCCTAATCTATCACGTATATCATCGTTCAGAACTCAATCCCTTCTTGTATGACAGTAAATCCAACGCAACATACGCATTTCCGCGACACTTATCTGTTGAACACGTCGTCTTTTCTTAGGCCAATATTCTACACCATACAACATAGCAGGTCTAATCGCCGTCCTATAAAACTCGCCTTTTAGCTTCTATGGTACTCTTTTATCACATAGGACACCAGATGCTTGGCGCCACTGCATCCACCCTACTTTGATTCTATGGCTATCATCTTCATCAATATCCTCGTCTCTATAGCATTGATCCTAAATATCGAAAAGTATCATTCCTAGGCACTACTTGACCTTCTAAACTAATATCTTCCTCCTTCCGAGTAGTAGTGTCGAAGTCACATCTCATATACTCAGTTTTAGTTCTACTGAGTCTAAAACCTTTGGACTTCAAAGTCTTCCGTCATAACTCTAGTTTCTGATTCACTCATGTCCGACTTTCATCAACTAGCACTACATCGTCCGTGAAAGTATACACCAAGGGATGTCCCCTTGTATGTCCCTTGTGACCTCATCCATCACTAAGACAAACAGATAAGGGCTCAAAGCTGACCCTTGATGTAGTCCTATCCTAATCGGGAAGTCATCCGTGTCTCCATCACTTGTTCGAACACTAGTCACAACATTGTTGTACATGTCCTTAATGAGCTCGACGTACTTCGTTGGGACTTTATGTTTATCCAAAACTCACCACATAACATTCCTTGATATTTTATCATAAACCTTCTCCAAGTCAATAAAAACCATGTGTAGGTCCTTCTTTTTCTTCATACACCGCTCTATAACTTGTCTTATTAAGAAAATGGCTTACATGGTTGACCTTCCGGGCATGAAACCAAATTGGTTCATAGAGACCCGTGTTATTGCTCTCAAGAGATGCTCAATAACTCTCTCCCATAGCTTCATAGTATGGCTCATCAACTTAATTCCTCGATAATTAGTACAACTTTGAATATCTCCTTTATTCTTATAGATCGGTACCAATATACTTATCGTCCACTCGTCAGGCATCTTGTTCGATCGAAAAATATGGTTGAATGGCTTGATTAGCCGTACTATAGCTATGTCCCCAAGGCATCTCCACACCTCAATTGGGATACCATCCGGTCCCATCGTCTTACCTTCTTTCATCTTTTCAACGCCTCTCTAACCTCAGATTCTTAGATTCTCCGCACAAAGCGCCTATTGGTGTCATCAAAAGAGTAATCCAACTAAAAGGTTGTGTCCGTATTCTCACCATTGAACAATTTGTTAAAATACTCTTGCCATCGATGTCGGATCTCATCCTCCTTCACCAAGAGATGCTCCATTTCATCATTAATGCACTTAACTTGCTTGAAGTCCCTTGTCTTTCTCTCATGAACCCTAGCCATTCTATAAATGTCCTTCTCTCCTTCCTTAGTACTTAAATGTTGGTAAAGATCCTCGTACGCTCTATCCTTTGCCATACTTACAGCTCGTTTTGCAGTCTTCTTTGCCACCTCGCACTTCTTTAAGTTGTCCACACTCCTGTCATGATACAAGCATCTATAGCATTCTTTCTTCTCCTTAATAGCCCTTTAGACTTCCTCGTTCCACCACCAAGTACTTTAGCCTCGCTTCCACTTTCTTTGGTTACTCCACACACCTCTGAGGCAACCTTCTGAATGTTGGTTGCCATCTTCTCCCACATGTTGTTTATGCCATCTTCCTTCCAAGAGCCCTCTTTGATAACTCTTTCCTTGAATACCTCTGACGTCTCCCCTTTCAGTTTCCACCACTTTATTCTTTCAATCTTAGCTTGTTTATCCCTACGGGCATGCACCTAAAAACAAAAGTCTACCACCAAAAACTTATGTTGAGAAACAACATACTCCCCTGGTATCACCTTGCAACCCAAGCATGCTCGTTTGTTCTTTCTTCTTGCGAGAACAAAGTCAATCTGGCTAGAGTGTTGTCCGCTACTAAAGGCCACTAGATGAGATTCTCTCTTTCTAAAGAAAGTGTTGGCTATCATCAGATCAAAAGCTACCACGAAGTCCAGAACTATAACACCTTGGTGTTAAGCATGCATTAGCATTTTGCAAATCATGAGCATAATCATTATTATGCATCCATAAGCATTACATGAAATATAGAATTGAAACATACTAATGAAATATGTATGTTGAATAGTTTTGTTTTAATAGATTGGATGCTATGTTTGTTTTGCCATGTGTGTACCTTGGTTGATCACTTAGACCACTTAGAAGTAATTAGGATGCAATTTGGAGCAAAGTTTATATTCAAAGTTTTACCAAATTATGCTTTTAAAAATAATTCTTCAAAATTAGGGTTTTGAATTAATATTGATTTTTATTTTGTAATTCAAAATCTATTTGGAATTTGACTTTGGTCATAAAAGCAAAGTTGTAGATCTTGAAAAATAGAACAACTTTTATTTTTACACCAACTTGTGAAAATGCCTTTAAATGGCTCAAAATGGAATTTTAGTTCTGTTTATTTAAAGAAATAAAAAGAAAATCATTTCATTTTCCTTAACGGGCCACCGCCTCCCTTTCGGCCCAGCTCGCAGAGCCAGCTCGGCCTGCCTCGCACCTCGCCCACTCGCCCGCGCCAGCGTCCCGACCGGCGTCAGGCCACGACCGCCGCGTGGCGGCCATGCGCCGGTGAACTCGCTGCGCGGCATCGCCGGCCTGCCCCTTCCCGACCAGCCCCGCCTGCCTTAGCCGCAGCCGAGCCATGCTCCTCCCCACTCCATCATTTCGCTTCGCCACCCTCTCGCGCGGACAGCAGCAGCAGTGCATGCGCCCGCCACCGCCCACACCAGCTCCCTCACCGGAGTTGGCTCGCCCAGCCACCACAGCTCGCCATCGACCACTCCGTCTCGCTCGTAGCTCCGCCTCCACCTCGCGCACCCCGTGCTCGTGTCGCTTCGCCGTGGTAAGCGTCCCTTCCTCGGGAATCGCTCGTCGGAGCTAGGTCGAGTTCACTGGAGTGCTTCGCTCCGTAGACTCCCCCTCTTCGCTCCACCTCGCTCCCTCTTTTCTCGCGCACGAGCACCGCACGAACGCTAGGTAGCTCCCAAGCCACTCCCCGCGCCACCTCTCGGCCGGAGCTGGCCGACCGATGTTGAGCCACGCCACCACGCTGCCATGGACGTCGGTAAGCTTGCTCCCGAGCTCCACTGGCCATGGTAGAGGTACTGTTAGGTCCGCCTTGTCATGGGGAAGCCTCCGGTGGTGACCTCACCGCTGGCAAGTTCACCGGCGACGAGAACCGCCGCAGCCGAGCGCCTCCCCTGCCTTAGTGACTGACCGGTGGGGCCAGGGGGCCCATTGTCAGCCGCTGGGGTGCAAGCCTGGGTAGAGATCCAGGTGGATCTAGTAGTTTTGAACCGGAATTTTCAGAAAGAATTAAAGAAATGATTTTTAGATTTTGTTTAAATGCTTTGGAAATTTATAACTTGCTCAAAATAGCTCCAAATTTGTTGAAATAAGTTTTGCTAGGTTTCTTGTAACTAGATCTATCTGTTTAAAATATTTCATGTCAAATTTGTGATACTTTTCTGTGTAGCTTTATTTAAATTGAATAAATGCTGATTTCTTAGAAAATGTCTAATAAATAGAATGTACATCAGAAAAATATGATTCCAAGTTGGTTGATCTATGCTTGAGATGTACTTTGTAGGAAAAATATATGTCATGCATGTTCTGTAGAGAAATATTGATGTGTAGTTCAAGTGCCATTAATTGATGATTTTTGTTATTTTATATAGAGAGCAAAAATTGTATAAAACATGTGTATGATAATTTTTGTGCAGTGATTATTTACTGTGTAGAACATAGAAAAAATACAAAATCTGTTGTTTGACACTTTTTATAGTACAAAGTAATTTCATGCTTAATTATCAACCATAACTTGTCATTTTTGTGTAGGCTATTTTACTTATCCAAATGCCATGAAAAATTTATGATAGTCTACTTAGAGTAGTACTATACTACTGTCATTTTCTCAGATTTTTATGAGCACCAAAAATATATGTTGCTGTTGTAGCCCTAGTTTAAAATGAAATAAACTAATCTTCTTTAATGCATGATTAGTTAATAATATTTGCTTTGGTGTATCTTTGAAGCATCTTAGATTGCTGTGGTGACTTGGCATGTTAGTACAGTGGTGGTGGTAGTAGTATAGTAGTACATGTTCTTGGATGATGTTGGCTACCTTGTAGAAGAGCTTTACTTCTACTATGTCTAATAAAGTTAAACATGTTCATCTACATTTCATGCATCATGATCATTACATGTCACCTCTTCGATGCACCTATGCATTAGCACTTATACATCTACATCATACAGGATCGCAGGAGGAGTTGCTAGTAGTAGTTCAGAAAGAGCAGACCAGGGCAGATCCACTAGAAGTCCAGGCATAGGAGGTGCCAGAGGAAGAGGAGTAAGGAGAGGACTTGCCCAAGTGCGTGGATCATCACCCTAGTTCGTTTGAACGAGGCAAGCCCCGAAGCATCATAAGTCTCTTACTTTATAAAAACAATTATTTCTATATATATATGAGTTTATATATTGTTGCATTAAGTTATAGGAGTTGATTGAAAACCATTGATGCATTTATTACTATCCTTGCCTACCTTATTACCTTTTACCCTGTTAGGTCAGGATCGAATAACTGCTTAGCCTTGCTTACACTGGTAGCGATTGATGATATCCGGTCACCTACATTTATAGGTGGTTACTAAAAGAATTTAACTATGGAAAGAATGATATCCTAGAATTAACCATGTGTGATGGATAATTGAAGACCAGACGGAAAAGTTGGAGGCAACCAGACAGGGTTCTGGGGTGCTGTTAGTTTTCGTCTGTGTCGATTAAGGACCGATCGTTGCTCGTCCCTCTTGTCATGTTGAACGTATGCCTCACATTTAGCTGGCCGAATAAAGTACCTTTCGACTGCGAAGCTAGTGACACTATTTGAGCTAGGATAAACTCGGATTGGTAGACTGGTGCTGAAGGGGGTATGACGGGGATGCGAAGAGTGAGCCCAAGGTGCGTCCTGGCAGTCGGGCGGTCCCTGGGTAGTGCGGTCCCTGACTGTTATCCCGCAGCTACTTGGAAAGTGTCATTGGTGATCTGTAGCTCACTTGATCGGTGAGTGTGGTTTGTGTGAGGAATAAATCACCAGCTGGTTAGGAATCGATTCGAATCGCCATCGCTCCTGGATAGTGAGCACTTGACTCGAGCTACAACATCATAGTAATTATGATGGAACAATGATGGTTATCTGGATGGTATGGGATATGCTAAATCTAAATTGGTAAATGGATGTTATTGGTTAATCAAGTGATTGCTATAGTACAGGTGCTTACCTAGATGGATAGGTCATAATAAAGATGATGCAAAGTACTTAAAATGGTTTCTTCATGATAGCTTATGCTTTTCGCAAATAAGTCAGCTAGCCCACTAAAGAAAGCCTTGCATAATCCTTGGTGTTGCTTTATTTTGGTTTAAGACGGGTAAGTCTAGCTGAGTACCTTCTTGTACTCAGGGTGTTGTTCCTATTGTTGTTGCAGATGGTCAAATATACTATGGTTATTGCATTAACTGCCTGTACCCGGCAATGGGCGACAACTAGGACCAAGAGCAATGGTCACTCTGTATCTCTCATCTGATGCTTTTGTTAGAGATGACTACCTACTAGCACTGTATCTGAACCAAAAGTGTGTGTGTGGCTTTAAAACTATTTGCTTTCGCTATATCAGTTTGAACTTGGGTTGTAATAACTTTATATTCTAAACTCTGATGTATCCAACTATCATTGCAAACTTTATGTAACATGTGACGGTACTTGCTAAACTTGTACAATCTTGGTTTGTATGTCGATTGGTTTGAAATCCTTCGTGGTTTCATAGACTACTGGGTTATACGGGCTTAAGTTTGCTAAATTATCTGCTTCGGTGGAAGATTTTCTTACTTAATCTCGTATAATTGGTCAGTTCTGTTACAAGAACTTCCTCCCCCTCCTGATTTCTACTACCATACCTAAAACCTACATGAACTGCCTCAAAACCTGCACTTGTAGTACCTACATGCCCATTAAGATCTCCTCCTATAAATAGCTTCTCACTACTAGGTACAACTCTAATAAGGCCATCTAAGTCTTCCTAGAACTATCTCTTAGCACTCTCGTCGAGGCCTACTTGGGGGGCATACACACTAATTATGTTTAAGACCATATCACCAACGACAAGCTTGACTAAGATAATATTATCTCCTTGTCTTCTCACTCCCACCACACCATTCTTGAGGCTCTTATCAATCAAAACTCCTACTCCATTTCTATTTGCGACTGTCCCTATGTACCAAAGCTTGAAACTTGTATTGTCCACCTCCTTCGCCTTCTGACCCTTCTATTTAGTCTCTTGAACGCATAATATATTTACACGCCTTCTAGTCGTGGTATCAACTAATTCTCTTAACTTACCTGTAAACGACCCTACATTCTAACTACCTAAACGGATCTTAGTTGGTTCGACTAGCTTTCTTACCCTTCGCACCCGTCGGCTCAGATGTGAAGACCCTTGCTCATTTTTCACTACACCCGGGCGCCGATGTAGCGCGCCACTAAGAAAGCGGTGACCCGATCCTTGCTCACTTGACACCATGCCCAGATCGCGACACGGCACGTCACCAAGGGGGTGCCGACCCAGCCCTTGCCCATTTAACACCATAGCCGAGTTCTGATATGGCGCGTCGCTAAGAGGGTTATGCCCCAATGGTTTTCTTTCAGGTTTCATGTTGGCTCGCCATGCCTATCACAACCTTCCTCCTTTACTAGGACTTAGGACCTGCTATGTTGAGACAATATAGGCAGAGATAATGAAATAAATAGTATTCAAGAGCCTAATATAACAATAACATTGAGAGAAACTACATCAACCAGACAACAAATATTATGCTCACTTGTATATACTATCTGTTAAGTTGTTCTAGCCAATCAATTTTAACAGTTGCCTTGCCATCAAAAAAAACACGACTGCTTCTCTTCAGTATAGCTGCTATAGTATATCCCAATGCCATCAAACCACCAAGAAGACGTACACTGACTTCAAAAGTGATCCTTGGTCATATGATAAAAGAATTGTCGGTCACCCATTCCTTCGAGCACAAAATAACATAAGAGTTTTAGTGAACACCAGGGCTGCCAGCAAGGGTTTGTTTATTGCATGTAGCCAGGGGTGAAAATGGTACAGATATTTTCCGACCGTATTCGAGACCGAATTCGTTTAGAGGGGTTCAGATATGTTCATATCCGAGTCTGGATATTCAACATCTGATACCGTATCCATATTCGAATACTCAAATTGCATATTTATGATGTCGATATCCAATCATATCCTATCCGGCATGGTTGATATTATCCGTATTCGAATCAGTGATATCCGTCCATATCCGATCCGTTTTCATCCCTACATGTAGCCACGAACAATAGAGACAAATATAGGTAAATCTAAGTGACTATAGGGGAGACTGATCAAATGTGATAAATTAAGCAGATCTAGAAAATATAAAAAGAGAAGTAAAATTTAGAATCTGACTACGATGAAAATTGAACTGAATTAGTCTTTCATGTTCTAGTAAAGATTCCAGGGGAAATATGGTATGGAATAAAATTACATGGCAGCTAAGGAGTGGACTTAATCCAAAGAACCTTATATAGTACTAGTATCAGAACATTATCAACTAACAATATCACTCAAAAGTATAATTCATAGCTATCAAACATAAAACTGAAATTCCATTCATAAGAGAGAAAAGCATAAAACTAGAATTCCATTGGTAAGATAGGAAAAAACATAAAACGGATATACCTCAAACATTATATTATATTTCCCTTCCCTATTCTGCATTCTCAAGTAAGATTGGCAGGCTTCTGGGTCTTCACCAGGTCAAAGTAGATATATATCATAAGTTTCTTCATTGCTTTCCATATGATCATCACCAAGCACAGCCTTGATTTTCTCAGGTGCTAGAGACCTTGGTGACGGCAGGCGGTGCACAATTCAACAATTTTCTCAGCGTTTGTTGTTGAAACTATGTCATTGGTGCATAATTCTACAATTTTCTTGTGATGCCTACCTTTAGAATGTACATAGGATTTTGGAACCCTGAGAATGGGTTGAACTTGTTGATGATCTTAATATGTGCGGTCTCCAAATCTGGTTCGATGAAAGCCTTGTACATTGGATAAACCTGAAAATGTCATCTTTCATTAAACCACACCAATTACAGTAAGAGGCAATTCACATGTTAACATGAACCACAAGATTGCTCATAAAATGTATAGCCAAGTTGAAAAATTCAACCTACCGTTTTAGAGATCTGATGAATTATTTCTTCAGGCTCCTGGCCAACTCGCTGTATATCCCTTAAAACCCTCTTCACTAGGTCAAAATGGACACCACCAGTGACAGAAACACGTAAGTCCATCACAGGCCATAACTTCTCACTCAGTGCATAAATACCTTCAATGATAACAATTCGGGAGCTAGGGACATCAACTTTTGCACATAAGAAATTATGATATTCAAATGAATGATCATATTCGAATGGATGATGAAATATGGACTTTAGCTTGTAATATTGAAAGATAGCAGTGATTATTTACCTATAACCGGTCCAGGAGCTCGACTTGAAATCATATATTGGAACCTGAATTGACCTTCCTTCAGACCATGAATATTTTCCAGCAGTGTGTCATAGTCTGTCAGACGTGGATCTAAGCAAGTTTTAAGAGGTGAACATATCAATTTCTCTGGTAGGAAACACTATCACCTTAGAGAATGCAGCTTGTAATAATAGAGCACTCTGATACTAACATTGCGTCATATATTTTATAAGATAATAATCATGCCATTATCAATGCAGTGGTATGCAGTTTCCAAATGACTAAATGTGCAAGAGACACAGCTCAAGATATATGTAACATAACTATCTTTTATTGCTTTTTCCAGAAATTTTGTTGTTGTGAAGGAAGTGGCATTTATAGATTAAATAAACAATAAGACAATATGCAAAGTGCTTTGTGAGTCAGCACGGATCACAACAAAGAAGCCTTTCTCAAAAGACAATGGATCATGGAAGCGGACAATCTCATAACGATTTGAGTCCTTCCTTTTCACCAGTTGGACCTTGTCACGCAGAAGCAGAAGGTTGTGCCACCTCCTTGGTGAGTCAGCCATGGAATCATGTTGGTCCATTTTATTCTTCAAGATGCAATTGTAGTCTACACAATAGATGAAAACAAAAAATCAAAGATATAATAGAGCTATGGAAATTCAGGGGTTCCCTAAGAGGCTCAAACATAGATCGATTGGCTTCAAGGTCGGCGTCACCTAACTGACGAATCCAATTATAGTGTACATCCTACTTCCTACTTCCTAGCCCCTTTTCACTGTTGCTTTCACTTTTTCTTTCTCTAACTTTTGTACCATACTTTCGTGTAACTTTGTACTTGATGTTTACTTTTAGCAAAAATTCTACAATGCAGGGAGAACGGCCAGCATCTATTAAGTGTAGACCATTAATTGAGCTCTAACAAAGAACAAGGTGCGGACCCAGTAAAGGACGTGGGTGCCCAATAATTTTTGCAAACAAATAAAAAGTAAAGTAAGTTAGTAAGCATGTATACACTTGTAATTAGATCAGATCTGAATACCAAATAGCAAGTAGCTTAAGTTAGAATTCAGGTGGGATTCAGGTGATCGGTTTCGCATAGCATGAATGGGAGAGGGAGGGTGCGGATACCTAGTGGGTGCTTGTCGCCGGCAAGCGAGGAAGGGCTTGGTGAAAACCTGGGCACATGGCTTAGGGAGACGGCGGCAGTTGCCTCGCCGCACGAGGGAGAGGACACGTATGCCTTGGCACACCAGAGAGATCACGCGGGGTGGACGGGGGATGGAACCGATTTTTTTACAATTTGGCCCTTTTTTGAAAGTTTCTCATGAATAGACCCCTAATGGAAAGAATTTAGGAAATGGACCCTTAGATCGGCGATATTGATGTTGGCGCCGACCTCGGTGCCAGCATCTCTGGAGTCAAGCTCCTGGGCACGGTCGAAGACCTGCCAGGGGGCTCGGCGCTAGAGTCACTGGCGCTGAGCTCGGCACCATAGATCTTGGTGCCAAGCTCAGCACCAGTCACTCTGGCATCAAGCTCGGAAATATCTAATGGCCTCGTGCCTTTCCTCTCTTCTTTTCCCATCCGCCGCTGATGCCTAGCCGAGCACTGCCGCCGATGCCACTGACCTTGCCCATGCCACTGTCGTGCCCGTGCCCGCGTCGGCCCATCGCCCCACGCTGAGCCTGCCCCACACCGAGCCTGCTCCCACACCCACGCCCGCCACCGTGCCTGCGTGTGCGCCCTGAGGCCACCCCTCGCCGCCTCTCACCATGCCGCGCCTCAGCATGCTGTAGCGCTGCGCCGCCCCTCGCGCCGTGCTGTTGCCCGTGGTTGGCCACCGCGCCACGCCGCCTTCGCCGCCCTCCACCGTTGTCCTCGCCTTGCCCTCCACCGTCAGCCTCGGCCGTGGGCTGCCTTCCCGCCCTCCACCGCCGGCCTTGCCGCCGTCCACCGCCGGCGTGCCTCCCACGCTCGTTGAGACGGACTCGCCGCCCGTAGCCCCAGGAATCCCGCGCCCGCCATGTGCCACCGCTGTCGTCTACCGCGCCACCGTCGGCTCGGATCTTCGGCCTAACCCACGCCCATCGTCCACCGGCCCAGAAAGGTAAAGATTATGAATATGCAATGTACCTACTTAGGTGGCATTTGTTATTTATTAGTTAATGTGATGACTCAGGTAGTTGATTTAGTTAGTGATCTAGTGAGATATATATGTAGATAGATAGAAACATAGACACATAGGCACATAGATATAGTTAGATAGCTACTTAGATATGTAGTTATATTTTTAGTTATCTACATATGATCTAGCTATTTAGTGAGTACACTGTAAATATATACGTAGTTATTATCTTGATTACTTAGTTTGTAATTAGAAAGTACTTGTTATGTACTATCTATAGTCTAATTTAGACTAAAGGACATGTGTTTCGTTATGTGTTTGAATTAGATAGACAGCCTAGTGACCATATATCATGGAGGCACCATTGAAAGCGATCGCTATAGATATGTTGAGTTTCTTGACATGCAAAGCGTGCCTGTGCTATTCAATGATAGGCCTTCATTTAGTGACATGGTTGCAAGGGCTCAAGAGGAGCTGCATTGCTTTGGAGATCATGGCATTGCAGTTGATGGTGTATTGCACCTAGGTTGTCTTCCAAACATCTTCAGGTGAATGATCTCAATTGGTTGTGCAAATCAGTGGGAGAACTATGTAAGATCGGCTATGAAGAGCCAGCTGCAATGTTTGGACGTGGTTGTGCGTCAGGTGTTAGTTGATCCCATCCCTCATGGGTTTACCCTAGCAATGGATCATCAGGCATACATCGACCCTTCCATTTTGAAACCTTACCTATATGTGCAGATTGCACCTACGGTTCCCGATGCTCAATCTGCCCCTAATGTGGTATTTGGAGATGGTTGTCAGACTTATTTTTCTGTGGCAGATCCTCCTTGTGAGATCCCTTTGACATAGAATCATCTGAGTAAGTGTCTTAACCGCATGGTTTTTGGGAGCTTACCCCATTTCTTACATCTATTTCTTTCATTCTTTCCTTATTTCTGTAATGATGTTGTAGGAGACATTTATGAGAATGTGGATGTGCCTCCTATTGCTGTGCAAGTGCACTTTGGAGATGGATTCCGTGGGTCAAATGGTGTTGAAATTATGCATGATTTAGAGCCATATGAGATGGCTAGGGCTCTTGATTCTGATGATGATTGCCCTATTGGAGAGCTAATGAAGAGTGATATTAAGATGATGAGGCGTATCTTTCTTGGCCGCCGTGATCCTAGAGTTCACGAGTTCAGCGATCTTGCTCATTCCGATCAGGCATTTGCAGAAGGACATGATGATGAGCTCATAGAAGCTCCTGAGGCTGGTCCTAACATGGTAATTGAGAATAGGAGGGTGTTTAATGACCTCCCTGCTTTGAAGAGGTGGTTGGAGGCTTTTGCAGTGATACGAAAGAGGCCTTATAGGGTATTGCATTCATATGCGGAGCGCCATTACACAGTTGTGTGTGACAAGGAACACTGCCCATGGAGGGTTTGTGCAAGGAAGCAATAGGTAACCGGAAAATGGAAGATCACTAAAGTTGTCGGGCCACACAATTGTGCTGACCATGAGCTAACACTAAGGCATCGGCAGTTAACATATACCCTCATTGCTAAGCGGTTGATGGGAATTTTACAGAGAGAACCCAACATAAAGGTGAGGACAATTATCAGGACCGTTGAAGCGTTGTATGGAGGATATGTGATAACTGATGGTAAAGCATGGAGGGCTAAGCAGCGAGCATGGAAGATGATATATGGGGACTGGGAGGATGTGTATGAGCAGCTGCCAGTTCTTTTCAATGCAATCAAAGTGGTGAATCCAGGCATGCATTATGAGTACATCCTAAAACCTAATGCATGGAAGGATGGGAGGCAGATATTCTTCCATGCCTTCTGGTGCTTCCATCAGTGTGTCGAAGCCTTTAGGCACTGTTGTCCCATCTTCTCTATTGATGGTATGTTCTTGATTGGCAAATACCAGGGCACACTTCTTATAGCCATATCCTGTGATGCGAACAACAAGTTGGTTCCTTTGGTATTTACCTTGGTTGAGAAGGAGAACAATGACAGTTGGAGATGGTTCTTGAGGCTAGTCTAGATACACATGGTTGGGCCTGGCAGGGAGGTTGGCGTCATATCTGATAGGCATCAGGGCATACTTAATGCCGTGCGAGAGCAGATAGAGGGGTATGCATCGTTGCACCATCATTGGTGTACTCAGCACCTTACTAAGAATCTACTCTGGAAGGATGGTGTCAAGGGTAACTTTGATCTATTCTAGGAGGCTGCTCAACAACTTAAGGATAAGTACTTTAAGGAAAAGTTAGAGCAGATCAGAACCGCATCAAATGCAGAAGGTAGACAATGGCTCACAGGTTTGATGAGGGATTTGGAGAAATGGACGAGAGCTCACAACGCCGGTGGCTGGAGGTACGAGTTTCAGTGCAGTAACATGGTAGAGTCATTCAATAAGTTGCTATTGGGGATACGTGGTATGCCCATGAATGCAATCGTTTAATTCACCTTCTATAAGCTTATTGACTGGTTCAACGATAGACACGCCAATGCATTGTAGTTGCAGAGTGATGGAGAGATATGAGCTCCGAAACCAAAGGCACACCTAGAGAAGGCAAGAGAAAGGGCTAGCACACATGAGGTTGCATGCTTTGACCATGCCATAGGGACTTATTAGGTCGAGCATAGGGGTGGTACAACGTCCGATGACGAGGTCCGAGAGTCAAGGATACATGTGGTTGTCCTCCAAGATTTCAAGTGTACTTGTGGTAAACCAAGGCAATACCACTTTGTATGTTCTCATTTGGTGGCAGCAGCTAGACATCACAACTATAATATCGAGAGGAAGATACCTCACGAGTTCAGTGTCGACACGCTTGTGAACACATGGAGCCCCCGCTTCGTGCCTTTCTGAGACCCTGGAGAGTGGCCTCCATATGATGGGCTGAAGTACATTACGGATCCAGCTTACCATTGGAACAAGCGTGGATCAAGGCAGAGGATGAGGCATAGGATGGTTATGGATTAGATACCCAGAAGAACTAGGCGTGGGAGAGGAACTCCATTTGTTACTGATCCCGAGCAGTATGAGTGCGGCAAGTGCGGTAGACTTGGCCACAACTCACAAAGTTGTTGTTGGTAGATAAGTGAGGTAGGACTATTGGTTTATATTATTATTTTATATTTGTCGTATTCATATATTTAATTATGCATGTCTCAATTTATGCTTGTATTTGTGTCAATTACTTATACATTTCTAAGTTCATGTTTCATTGTATATTGGAATTCTAATTCATTCACTTTTTTGTAGGATGGAGCAATTCCACCTGCTTGACCCAACGTATGAGGTGACCCACTGAGGACGTCTCATAGTGCTAGGACAGGTAATAATCTATAAGTTTTATTCGTACATGTGTTCGTGAAGTAACAGGAGCCTATGTTTTATTCGATGCAGGACCTTCTGCACCTTCGTCCTAGAACCCACAGTGGGTTCTTGGATATGCGGTACGATGATAGGTACACTCCTTTTCTACAAAGAGCTGGCCTGGATGTCATCTCTTTTTAGGTTTGTCATGGGTTGTCCAAGTTCAACTCAGCGGCCATAACTGCATTGGTAGATAGGTATTAAAGTGAATCATTGCCTCCATTCATAGCCATTTGTTCATGCGATTGACTTTTTGACAAGTAATCTTGCTTTGTTTTAAATATAGGTGGCGGTCGGAGACTCACAGCTTCCACCTACCTTTCGGGGAGATGACAGTCTCGCTCCAAGACTATCAGAAGATGCTAGGCCTAAGGATTCATGGCAACCCAGTCACTAGGCAGTGCAGGTCAGAGGGCTGGAGAGCATGAGTGGAGGCCTTCCTTGGGCGTGAGCTTGGTGAGCAAGGGGCTCGCACTTCTAGAGTTCCCATCTCCTAGCTACGTGAAGAGTTAGCACAGTGCCCCGAGGAGGCAGATGAGGAGACGGTTGGGTACTACTGCCGGGTGTGGATCCTACACCTTTTTGCCTGCGTTCTCTTTCCCGACACCACGAGTGATAGTGCGTCCTAGATGTGGATCCACTGCCTCAGTGACTGGGACTAGGCGGGTCAGTACAGCTGGGGCTCTGCAGTCTTGTGTTTTCTATATCGGTAGCTATGCGAGGGGTGTCGTCGGTCTTCGTCCAACCCATCACTTGGTGGATGCGTATACCTGTTACAGCTGTGGATGTGGGCTCATCTTCTAGTTGGCCATCTAGAGGTTCTGGATCGTCGTGAGTGGTTCCAAGGTCAGCCTCCAAGTCGCCAGCCGACGTGGGCATACCTTTGGGACCAGGTCAGGGTTCTGCACACAAGGATAGACCGGGCGTACATTGAGTACACAAACAAGCTAGAAACACTGACGGCGTCTAGTGTAAGTAAATTTTATTTTCCATGGTGCTTTGAAAAGGATTAGTATACCATCTAACATCTTATTTGGACATGTTGCAGGTGGAGTGGGAGCCGTACGGTGGAGAGGACGCACTTTCTTTTTAGCCGAGCAATGTTTGTGGGGCCGATGATGACTTCTATAGGATGAGGTGCCCTCTAATCTGCTTCTATGTTGTCGGGTACCATCTGCCAGATAGGGTTGCATGCTAATTTGGAGTGAGATAGCTTTGGCCTATGGCTCTGTTCTCGACTGGGGTTGACTTATACAAGTAAGTGTTTTGATATTTCAAATGTCTCATGATGATGGTCCATTTCTATTAATATGATGACATACGTGTAGGTTGGATCGTCAGAGGAACAAGAAGATTTTTGACTAGGAGAGGCACCACCAGTCCTTCATTAAGGAATGGGAGGAGATGCATGACAATGTGGATGACAACAACGAGCCACACACGAACCATGAGTTTAGGCGGTACCAAGCTTGGTATCAGCGTGCGACATGTTGCAGGCTGAGGCTACAATGGACTAAAGCTGACTACACCGACATTGAGTCCTCCGACGATGAAGACATGGCGTATGACCAGTCGACTCGTGCAGGAAGGTAGGTGGAGGCAGGACCGATCTTGGACATAGTGTTAAGCCAATTGTCTTATTTTTGTACGTTAAGTTGCATAACAATACATTAGGCATTCTTGGATCGATATTAGGAGTTATCTATTGTAGTTAGTGCAACCTTCGAGCCGTATCACCCTTATAATACGTTAGATTCTTGTATAAAAGAAAACAAAACCTATTGCTATCTATTTAGAAGTATTATTATTGAGAACTTTGTTGCAGGGCAATACACTCAAATGCTCAGTTGAAGAGATCGAGCGCGTTCGGCCGAGAGTCAATGATGACTACACACTTGGCTTCCTAGACGTAAGATTAAAAATATTCTTTCAAACATATCATTAATACGTTAGATTCTTTCAGTTAATATAGTTTTGTACAACAGAGGTTGTCATGTCATCTACGCCATGCGGCTGGTCATTGTGGTTGTAGGACAGACACGACACAAGACATGTATGTTCCTTCTACAGGCAGAGGAGGCTTGGGTTCCTCTAGTCAAGCAGCTACAGGGGACAGGGACGAGGATGAGGAAGACGACGATGACGACGTGGACAAGAGGCACAAGGAGCTTGGCCCCTCTCAGCTCCATGATGCTCCCTCGACTCATCCTACACCGCCTCTAGGCACTAGGCGACGCCGTCCGCGTGACCCTTACACTCTAGGCACCAGCGCTCTGGGTCACAAGGGTAAGGGCAAGAGTAGGAGGCAGTGAGGGATGTGGTAGCTGTTAGTATGAACTATTATGGATTTTATATTTACTTTTCTATAACTATTTGGGACTGTATGAATATTGTGGACTATTTGGACTTTGCATGACATATTATGTTGGTTGTGATGTTCGTTGTGGTTGCATTATGCTCATTGGATGATTAAATATTTGGAATATATATTGATGTCTCTGTTTGTAACTGTGGATGCTCCTAAAACAAGGCAAACTCTTGTGAATTTTTCCTATGAAACATTAATCATACTACACTTCTACAAAAGCATAAATGTAGTACACAGATTAACTATAAATTTATTCGAACATGTATAATCCAAACGTATCGTACATACGCTTTGTAGATGAATCTAGGGTTACCAAGCAATAGTGAACGAATCTATGCTTTTCAGACAATAAACATAGACTTTTCAGATACAAGGACAACATCGAATTATCACATCACTGATATAGTACTGGCATGCAAGGAAGCACAACTCCACTCTATCTCCACCATCCATCTTATGACTGTTTGATCAAAGGGCTGAGGTGAAGAGGCACACGGATCGCTGACATGGCACATTGAGAGGCCTCCATTCCTCCTCTCAACCTATAAATAACCACTCACTCCCTCTCATTTACACACACAACAAGGAAGAAGAACACTCCTCAGCATTTGCTTTCGTTGTAGTACCAATATTTGGAGGGTCGTCTAGAGGGAGAGGAAAGGGGAAGGGAACTACCTGGGGGTGGGAGGGTCCTCTTGGTCCTGATTTCTTTGAGAAAGCTCTTTATGAGAGGTTCCCAGTTGAGAGCAAAAGTGATTTCACCAAAGAGGTACCACTGAGAGGATACGATGAAAGGAAAGAAGAGTGGCCAAAATGCATGCATGGTAAGGACTGCCTAGTGCAGATGTTCACCGAAGGAATAGATGGAGGTCGTCATTTTTTCAAATGCCCACAAGCATGGGTAATTGCTATTACTATTTGTTTCTTCAATATGTTTGTCTTGTATATAACTTACACGACATACTTATTGTAGTCTTCCTTGGCCAAAGAAAATTGTGGGTTCAGTAGGTGGGTCGATCCTTGACCTATTTATCCGCATGTGGAGTACATCTACTGCCTATAGGACCGTATCTTCGATCTAGAAAGGGAAGTTAGCAGCGGTTACAAGGACGACAGATAGGATGACAACAATAATAGTGACGATTCACAGGAGGCACTCTGCAATGATTCATATTGCACCTGTCCTAACCACAAGAACAAGGGGCCTCCCCCGTCACCCCTGTCACCATCAACAACAACAACAGGAGGCTACTATGGAGAAGGTGCAACACAATTTGCTATGTGGCCACACTACTAGGATGACTTTATCTTTTTCACATGTACCCTAGTTTAATTGCCTAAGGCATGTTAGGTTTAATTACCTAAGGCATGGTTTAATTATCTAAGGCATGTTAGGTTTAGTCGAAGGAAACTCTGTACCTAGGTTCGGTACATGTAGTCACATGTCATTTGATGTGTTTCGTGTGTTGATTTATATAATGACATACGTCGTTAGTTTTTTTGCAGCACGTGTTCATATTTTAATACGTCCGTATCATTAAGCGGAATATTAAGACCATAGATAATGAAAACAACCACATAATGAAAAGTTCAATACTATGCCACATTACACAACATATTAATACTACAACTATGTGCCGACAGTAGGCATAGGGGCAAATACATTTTCAAATCCTCAGTCTAAAACGTACTGAGTAAGCAACTCATCATCCGAGTACCAGTCCTCTACTACAACCCTGTTGCTGTGGCTAGGCTCAACTACGTTGCTCTGACCTGCCTGTCGCTTGTAGTAAGCGGCATCTGCTTCATCTGCGGCCACTGCGGCCTGAGTGAAGAACGCGTCGTCACTGAAAGAAAAAGCACCTCTCATGGTCCTACACAACGAGATTCTAACAAAATATTAGTAGCATACTTACACAAATAAAGAAAAAGGATAGTGGAAATAATTTCTTACATTAAACCAACTACATGTGTAGAAGCAACGCACCACTGTGTCCGGATGTTTCGATTGAAAAATATGGGTCAGGAAACCACAGTCACAGTTAGGGATAGGGAGGTCAGGAGGGACGGGGGCATCTTTGCTAGACGCGTCGAGGTATAATTCTCGAGGACGACCCCGTTTTTGCCAAAACTCCCCCCGAAATATTTCTTGCATCTAACAAAACGGATGTAATTTAACAAACATAAATCAAAACATCACAAATAAATATCAATGAGAACCATAACTACAATACAACCAATTTCATTCTAAGAACCGAAAGCAGTTAACATTAAATCCTAAACCTAGGGTTTCTCATTTGATCCACAACAATGAACCCATAATATAACTACATGCGCCTAGGTTTGCTAGCTTTTTCCACGCCTAGGAATCAACCTACGGTTGTATAATGCATATATTGAGGGATACAATGAAACCCTAAGTGATGACGATTCTTAGGTTCAAAATTCCGACTAATATATACCGAATCGATGCGAAAAAACAAGGAGGGGAGCGAGGATACCTTGCTCTCAAAGATCTATGGATCAAATCAAGGTTTTCAAGGTCCAATATGACGATTCGACAACTAGGGTGAAGTGGGGAGAGAAAAACCCGAGAGGGAGGAGAAAGAAGAGGAAGAACGCTCGGGCAAGAAGGTTGAGTCGGGGTTAAATGCAGGGAGCTCGACGCCAGTCATTCTGGCGCCGAGCCCCCTAGCAGGTCATCGACCGTGCCCAAGAGCTCGGCGCCAGAGACGCTGGCGCCTAGCTCGGCGCCAGCATCAATGGCGCCGAGCTAAGTGTTCATTTCCTTAATTCTTTCTGTCAGTGGTCTATTTGTGAGAATCTTTCAAAAAAAAAGAGCCAAATTATAAAAAATTCGGGGGATGGAAAGGCAGGGGTGAAGTCCAGAACAACAGAAATATCACGCTTCTCAGGCCCGGGAAGCGATGAGGACGACAACGACCACGAGCGGCAGCTGAGAGTTCCTCTCGGTCTCGGTGGTGTCTTTTGGTGCTTGGGTCGACGCTGGACTCTCTGAGTCTCTGGCTAGTTCGGCGGCGCTGGCAAGGCCGAATTTGAGCACGACGGTGTGGGTGGAGGAGGATGCTTCGTTCGGCTATCTCCAACAACATCATCTAAAATACAAGACCCATTCGTCTTTTGGGTAGCGCTACAGGCAAAAAAAAAAGTTTAATATCTATTCGACATCTTCTCCAACAACAAGACCCAAAAGAGAATCTTTTCTGCAAATGGGTTTTCAGAAGAAATAATACTTATATTTGGGTTGTGTCTCTCAGGCAACCCAAAATAGATCTCCCGTATAGATAGTCTATTGGATGCTAATTTTAGATGTCTCACTACGTTTGGATCTCTTGGAGACAGTCAGTGCCGACGAAGGGACCAGGGGCCGGGATGGACATGGACGTGGCTGAGCCCAAAGGCCGATGTATATGAGTTCGGCTACATATAAAAAACGCTATAAAAACCGATATAGTTGAGATGGAGTCGTAGAATGAGGATCAGTCTCGAGGCCAATAGTGCATTGCCTTCTCAGGAGGAGTTGCTATGGCTCTATTCTTTAATCTCGTTTTTGCTAAGTCGGGTGATATTTGTATGTTCTTTTTTATCTTTTTCTTAGAAATCGTATTGTCCTTTTTGCTCTTTTTTTTTAGAAAATTTCGTCAGGCGAAGAAAAAGAAGGAAAGAACATGCGATTATTCGGTGCTCTATTATCAGATAATATGATGAAACTTGCCTAGTCTAGTCAGACCTCCCAAAAATGCTCGGCAAACCTAGAAGGCAGATTCTCTCGCACTCTCGCATACCTTTCCTAGAGAGTGATGTGCTTACAACCTCTGACCAAACACCTAGCAAAATGCTGAAAGAGAGCAAATTCTCAAGTCTTGTGATCTTTTCTCCTTTTTTTTAAGAGACCTTGTGACTTTTTTACAACAAATTGCCGAAAACACACGGTAATCGAAAGCAGAACACCTCAACTTCGAACATGGACGTATCGACGACATTAGAAATACCAACAAGGCAAACTAACCAAAAAAAAAATAAAGGTATCCAAACCCCTTTTCTCCTCGTCACACCGTCAATCTGATCAGACAGAGCATCTACAAGTGCACTACGGATAAACGAGAAAGTTTCCAGATCAGATGCACATCGAAAGATCTACGCGCAACTTGTCGCCACCAAAAGCTAGATGATTTTCCATCAGACATTTAAAAAGCTGACAACAACGTTGTGCACATCTGACTAGCCTGGAACAACAAAAGTATCAACTGACCAGCCTTCATGGCCATCCTTTATCTCGGCCCTACTCGCTTGAACTTATCAGCTAGAATCTACAATATTTTTCTCTCACAACAAAACAGCTTCAGCTGGCTTATCAACCGGCTTATGTATCAGCCGACGTCATCACTACTTTACTTGCCGATCAGAAATTCACGAGGCATAATCGTACCGTACAATTTGATAACATGTTATTCTCACAAAATTCAACCAGGTCATTTCATGGTACAATGCGCAGAGCATCTCATGCTATGTCCTCTCGACCCAAAAATTCAAGCACATGAACATCCAAAAGAAAAACACTACAGATGCAACAAATTCTTTTGAGCTTGGTGCGAGAGAGCACCAATACAATTATTGACCTTTTCATTTCAAGTACTTCCCTCCCTCACAATCTGTTGCTCTTCATGAGCTCTATAAACTCACCGAAGGCTGTAAAACACAAAAGATGAATCCAGACATCAGCTAAATCACATTAAGAAAGCAGTATGTTCTACACCATGGTGGATCTATACAAGATTCTAGCAAAAGAGATGTACCTGTGTCGGAGTCATGCGGACCTGGGGAAGACTCAGGATGGTACTGGAGAGACATAAGCTTCATCTTGGAGTACTGAAGGCCAGCGCAACTATTATCGTTGAGATTGACGTGAGTTACTTTTGCTCCTTCTGGAAGTGATTCTGGGTCAACTGCGTAGTTATGGTTCTACAGGGAAATGAATCATGCTTTAGGACAATACATATTACAAATACAAGCTAGGAAGCATCACAAGTAAAAAAACAAAGAACAGTGATTTCAGATTCTCAGTAATATGGATTAGAGAAAAGTAACAGCATGGATACTACCATAATTAGGAGGTAAAACATAATCTTCTTGGTGGGAACCCCCACTCATTTCAACCAATAACCGATTTTATATCTCAACTGACTTGTCATATTTACTCTTACTCTAGCAGGCTATACTGCTATTGGTTGTAGCATGATTCCCTAACAAAACAAAAACACCTCTCAACAAATAGAGATACAACAGCAGACGGTGGTAATTGCAATGAAGATTAGCATAAACTAGTAACTATTTAAGCCCAAATCCTTTTTTCAGCTGAATGACGACTAAGCTGGCTCAGTTCGTTGTGGGTGTGTATGCATGCCCAGACCACCAAAGTTCAAGAACTCATCAAGTCTAATCTGCCAATCTTGGCGCTAATTTCTTTCTTAATGTCAAAGATGCCTAGTTCCTCCTAGGTTGGTTTTTTTAACAGACATGACTCACATCAAGCATAAAGAAAAGTAAGAGGTAGGAACAAACCTGTGCACTTATGTCTACACGTCCACTACGGAGATCACAGACAGGGTGATTCCCGCCATGATGACCAAATTTCATTTTAAATGTCTTCCCACCAAGAGCCTGCCCAATCAATTGGTGGCCCATACAGATGCCAAAAACAGGAACCTTCCCAATTATTTCTTGTACTGTCTTCACAGCATAGGGAACTGCAGCTGGATCTCCAGGACCATTGCTAAAAAGAACACCGTCAGGCTTCAAATTGAGTACCTCTGAAGCAGGCCAATTTGCTGGAACAACTGTTATTTTGCATCCATACGATGTCAATCGTCTCAAAATATTATGCTTGATACCAAAGTCATAGGCAACCACCTATAGAAGAAATGAAGTGAATATCAGGTACAATATTTATTTTGGATGTGTAGGAAAGAGTGTCAATACTGACATGAAAAGTTTTACTTGACTGATCCCTCTTGAACTCCCATTCTGAATCGGTCTTGTCCGACCATTCATATGGAGCATCACATGTGACACCACTAATCAAATCCACTCCTGCATAATATCAACATGAATGTTTCTTTCATTATTAGAGCCAAGAAACTAACAGCTTAAACATCATCCAAAGGTCATTTGCAATAGTAATAACTACTAACAATCTACTGAACATGGCAACCGAGGTGCCGAGCAATATCAAATAACTAAATCAATTCCTTGAAACAGTAGGACATCAAAGTATTCCAACAGATTCAACCAATTTTAGAAGTGGATATTTTAGCTGCTTTCTATAATCCCATATTTTTCTTTTCTTTTCTGAACCCATTAAATATTTGAAGTGATAATTCACTGATTATATCCAATTGCACCTAGTTCTTTCAAAGATCAAAACGCTTATGATATCAGAACGACAGCTCTACAATCCAATTAATACAAATCAAGAGCAAAAGAATAAACAGCTCAATACATGTTAGGTTAGTTCTCACTGGAATATGTTGGGAAAAGAAATCTATTATATCTAAGCTGACCACTATGCAGTCATTTAGGTTCATCAGTGGAGATAGATACTGAAGTGTGCATAAAAAAGAAGAAAGTCACTTCTTTCAAGGACATTGCTGATTGATGAAGTTTTAACATACCAACAATTTTCCACTTTTGGGCCATTTCCAACAACTCATTGTCTGTCTGAGACTGGTCAGTACTCAAGACACCAATAAGACTACCATCTTCTCTTAACCTTCGTGTTATAGCACGTGTATCCACGTCATCTGTCAAAAACGTAAATCCATGGTGAATTTAAATCACATGTGTGTCTAAGTCGGAGAGTCCACACATAAGACAGAGAAAGGGAGAGGGATAGGGATAGGGATAGGGATAGTGAGAGGGAGAGGGAGAGGGCGGGATGGAGGTTAGCTTCTATATCACTTACATATTCCCATGATGTTCCTCTTAATCAGATACTCTTCAAGTGTTTCTTTGCATCGCCAGTTGGAAGTACTATAACAGAAAATATCATTTAACAGATAAAGAGGCCGTAGTTCGTTTAAAATGCCAAAAATAACAAAACCAAAGGAAAAAATCTAACCATATGCTTAGATTTCTTATGATTAGGCCACCAAGAAAACATTGGTTTGATTCTTCATCATCTGCAAGAGCATTATACTTCATTCATGCTAAATTGTGAAAAAACGCATATTAAATCTCTCAAGTAGAGAAGTAACAAACCAGGATTAACGCCAGTGTTCCCAATATGAGGATTGGTCATGAGGACAAATTGACCAGCATAGCTTGGATCAGTCAAAATCTCCTGATAGCTGCAACCACAAATGTGCAACATAAGTAACAATTCTTAGTCCAACATAGAATGGTGCATAATCATCAACATAACTACATCGACAAGTCATATTCAATTCAATAGTACAGAAAGGTTTGTCGAGGAAATGCAGCACTCTGAATGCCAAAACTAGTACAATCTGTGTCAAACAACCAGCCAAAAAAAATCAAGCTATTATCACCAGCCTAACTTCTGAACGACTTAACAATCCTCTGTATCTCCAGGCCCCAATGCCTCCGCTGAATATGATGAATAATATCATCTCAAGCTATTATCACCAGCCTAACTTCTGAACGACTTAACAATCCTCTGTATCTCCAGGCCCCAATGCCTCCGCTGAATATGATGAATAATATCATCTCTGCAGGTTGTCTCACCTCAATGAAGCTCTCCCACTCCCCCCTGGTTGCAAGAACCACAAAAATTCAGCAATTGATCCCATTATCCCAAACAGTTCTGTCACATCAACTTTGATGTAAACGGAAGCTTGTAACTCTTAAATTTCCAACCACAATGAACTGACTGGAAGCTGGAACCAAATTTATAGTCATTTATGTTCATTTGCTTCATATAACTATATGACTAAGCTAAATCAGTATGTGATACAGGTACAGTGAAATCGGAGGTTGGTTAGGTGATAGGAGTAAGTGTGCCCCCCATCAAATATCTAAACTCCTAATATGAGAATTGCCTGAGTAAATAGCAACTTGACTGAGAAAACAAACAATAATCAGCCAAGACATGCAAAACATGCCACTGCTCAGAAAAACAATAACCAATGAAGACATGCAAAACATGCCAAGCATAACTCAGTCCAAAATGATTTACCCTGTCAGTGATGTGTTGAAAACAACTTCACCGACTTGTGTTCCTGAAGCACCAAAAGACTTGGCCCTCCACACCGAACCATCTTCCAGGACAAGACGGGCATCACTGAGCTTCCACGGCCTTTCCGCTGCATGGAGATTTCAAAAATGGTGAAACTAGAAATAATGGAGCTCTCAAATTGTAAAGTACATTATCAATATGAATCGTGCTACAAAATCCCAAGCGCTTACTCCACGTGCCAAATACAAAACTTCATATCCAAATCAGCGAGTAAAAGACAACCCACCTCCATCATCCACAATGCTGGCCCTCTGCACGCCGGAGGCAACCTGCGTGGAAGAACACAAAACAGCTCAATTCTATAGGGGTAAAAACAATCAGTAGCCAACAGTAAATAACGGATCCAGAGCCCTACGGTAGCATGGAATTTGGATGAGACGATTGCACGGTTTTTTTTTTAAGCACCACAACCAAACTACCGAAGAAGTCACTGACGCTTAGTAGAGTAGTCAAATCTGCGGAAACGATAATCTCGTCCGACGCTCACCTTGGCACGGACGCTGAGGACGCCGCTCCCACTTTGCCGGAGGCAAATCGCAGGGGCCGAGATGGCAAACGAGCCGGAGCTCCGCTCAGCAGACCAGCGCGCCTTGGCACCGGGCAGATACCGGGAGGTCGCGGGAGCCGTGGCCGGAGGCGCCGCCATCGTAGAGTGCAGACTGGGGCAGGGACGGACCTAATTTTTGCAAAATTAAAAGTTTGAGTTAGTAAGCATCAAATAGCCAAATACGCTGGTTGGTGCTGCTCGTCGGTGAAGATACCGATGAAGGCCTCGCACCTGGCGTAGGGCGAGCGGCGGTGGCGGCGGCGGTAACGCAGCTAGTCGGCGTCGCAGGCAGAGAGAGTTGGAACGGTGGCCACTGAAGTCTGAACGGTAGCCGGCCGGGCTTTTATTCGGCCCAAAGGAAGCGCACGCGTGGGTCTGGACGTCTTGGTAACGGGCCGGGATCCGAGTCCAACCCTAACTCCCAGCCCCGCTCTCGGACGCTCTCGTGGGCCCTGGCGTGCCTAGTCCAGTTTGCCCCCGAGACGAGCAAGGCTAGTGGAGGGGCGGAGCAGGACGACGGCGCGGCGAGCTCCGAAGATGACGGCGCGGCGAGCTCCGAGGACGGTGGCGCGGCGAGCTCTCCGAGGATGCGGCTTTGCGGCCCGGAGTGCGGGAAGGTGAGCGCGGCCGTACCGGGGCAGGAAGGGCGAGCGCGGCCGTTCCGGGGGAGTCGCCGGGGACGGGCGGGGCGGACTCGCCCAGACCACTGCGCGGCGAGAAGTTGCGTGCCGTGAAGCAGCCCAGCCGGATAGAGGAGAGAGAAACAAAAAAGTAAAATAAGGGAGAAAGATAGTAAAGGAAGAAAAGAAAAAAAAAAAGAAGAAAAAAAGAAAAGGATATTATAGACATTTCAATGTTTTCAAAAACAAGTACAAGTTGTTTTAGCAAACGGTTTACCTATACATATTTAACTTCACCGGTAAAGTTGCTTTTAGAGTCAAAGCCAACAAAAATTAATTCATTAGTGAAGCTGAGCTATAACAAACATGCCCGTGGCCAGCGCAGCCCGGTGGAACCGTGGAGGAGATATGGATTGCGGCTCAAGTGTTTTTTTCTATGTTATTAGCAAATATGTCTGTGTGTTGCAATGGGAGAAAAAAAAACAATCAAATGTTTATGAAAAACAGAGACAGAAGTGCTACATAACTATTTATGTTTTTCTCTTTTTATGAAATTTAGGATCATAATTCATTTTGTGACGACTATAACATCCAAAATATAAGCCAACATTGGCAATAATATAACAATATTCAATCAAGCTTTGTATCGGCCTTGATATATTTTTCTCCCGTTGCTAGCACAGAAATATTTGGTCGTAGATGTTTCTTAAGTTTAATTTTATAATATCCATACATTGGTACAGTTAAATATCAAAAAATTTTAAGGCCTGTTAAATATCAAATTTCATGAATTCTTTTAAAGATACGTAAAAATTTGTAATTCGAGTTGGCTTGAAGTTAGTTACCTGTATGTTAAGGCCTCAAGGGTTGGTGTGTCTGATGATTATTATGACGATGATTATAATAGGAGGCTTCTCTTAATTTTTCAGTTCGCGTTATTGTCGGGGAGTGCACTCATACATACAACATACATGGGCACATTTATTTAGACCGGACTGTATAACAAACTACGCAATATCTAGTTTCGATTAGTTCGACCAACAAGGTTATAATAATATATATAAGTTTTGCTTTTAATCAAAGTTAAATAAATAATTTGGTGGTAGGAATATTTGTTTCTAAATCGGTGAAATGTCAAGTTCAGAGCCTATTGTGTTGTTTTTATTCTTTATTTTTATTGTTATTGTCCATCTATCAGTTTTTATTTTCACATCCACTTTTAATTGAACGTGAAAAGTAAAACAGACATAATGGAAATAGATTTAGTTGAATGGAAAATCAAAATAGAACGTGGCCACATTCACATTTAGTTCAATAGGAAAAATAAAGAAAACATAATGGAATGAACAGGAAAATCGAAGGGAGGTTTGGACAAAAAATGGCATCAAATGGAAAAAAGAAATAAAAATCATGTGCCGCTGTGCGTGACGGACGAGGACTCGAAATGCCCTAGACCACGATGGTACCCTGTGCGTCGTGTTCAACCATAGTAGAATAACGTTCGCAAAAGAATATAATTCTAGCATAATATTGAATTAAAAAATCTTGAATTTAACTAATTATAGATAAAAAAAATATCAATATTATAATTAGATTAGTTATAAGATATATCTTTATACTATATTTATTTGGTGTTATAAGTATCTATATTTAGTTAAAATTTAGATATGTTAACAAAAATGCAAACTATAATTGAATTATATTTTTGGACAGTATCTGAAATCTGAACAGATCAATGAATCATTACTCACCGGATCCGCGCTTCTACAATCATCCTTCGGTCAATGGGCAGAGCGACCCACGTGTGAGCAGCAGACAGCGCACGGCCTCTACGTGGACAAGACTCTGCGTACCCGGGCCATGTCGGCCGTCGAGACAACGTCAGCTCGCAGTTGGCCCGTGAGAACCACGCGTTCCCGTGCAAATGAGGCTGAGCAACCGCAGAACCGCTGCACGTCTCCGAAGTGCACCATAGGCCAGAGACATCGGTAGCAATCAAGTGATTGCTAACTGAAAGCATACATTGCTTCCTGCACACCAAAAGTGCCAAAGAAAATTTGCACGATGATGGAAGGGGTCGGTTGAATCAGATTCCTCCCGTGAATATATATAGCATGTTTTCCCCCTCATTATATGCTCAAAGTTTGGCATTAAAAAAACTAACAACCTGAGCCAGATGTTTATGCACCGTGACCACGGCATGATCATTTTTCCTATCCCGCTAATTTCTGGGTGGTCCAAGTCTTTAATATCACTAACTTGTCATAACTCATAAGCAATGGCTATTTTATGTTATTAGAGGATTAATTATATAAGTGTTAAATGCATATATAACATATGATTGCTTAAACTAACACTTAATGAGAGAACTTTGTTCGTTGATTTTTTACGGCCGACCGTGTTCATCATGGTTCAAATTCTATGCTTGTTATGAGTGTCTAAGTATGTGTTTGTTCATTCGCTTGTTCATATGGGTGTGTGGGTATAAGAATATGTTTCATAAAGAAACTTAAGAAAGAAAGAAAAAACCACTTGCATAGGAGCCTTGATGTGAAAGAAACTAATAATACATGCTAATATCATATTTCCCATGCTTATACCGTTAATTTCCATACTAAAATTAAGGTGTTTATAATAAATTCATCTGAAGATACAACTATTAATAATATATCTTGTATAAGTCTAACCAAACTTAAAAAAAGTTCGACTTGTTCAAATCTAAAATTGTTTTTTAAGACAAAAGAAGTTGACAAACTATGATGTTGTCTACAACCACATGCTGCCATGAAAGCA